>NW_026586550.1:10055268-10097293 GCF_907164565.1 Psammomys obesus
AAGGAAGGAAGGAAGGAAGGAAGGAAGGAAGGAAGGAAGGAAGGAAGAAAGAAAGAAGAAAGAAAGAAGAAAAGTAAGAAGAGAAGGAAGGAGGGTGCAGAAGGGAAGGCTCTAACTCAGTGCTTGCCTGGTCGGTGTCCTTCTGAGGCCCCTTTGGTGTAATCTGTAACATGAGCACACACATGCTCAGTTTGTCGTCAAGGTAAACAAGACAAACATAGACCAGCACATATGAAGCTGTAGCGTGTGTGGAGTAAGGTCCTTGGGGAGCGGCAATTTAGTGTTAATGATTTTTTTGATCTTGTGTTTTCTGTCACAGCTCAAGCCAGCTTGATCCCCTCCTCTTCCAACACCCTATTGTGCTCTTCCTGGGACTTGCCCTTGGACCAACTCCCATGGAAACTTTGTGGCTCTTGCCATGTGTTCGAATGGTGGGGTCAAGACCAGCTACCACCATGCGTAGCTGCTGCTTGCTAAGTTTGGCTTTCACAGGGTGGGAGTGAGCAAGTCTTTGGAGAAGTCCCTCCAAGTTCCCTGAGTGGAAGAGCAGCTCCACCTTTCCAGCTCCTAAAAACTGCTCCACGCCTTTCTGTGTCTTGCAGAGCACTCAGCTAAAGATCTTAGCACTGGTTCCTCGGGTTCTTGCTGCTCCTTAGGCCAGTGGAGTGCTGTGACCCTTTCACATAGTTCCTCATGTTGTGGTGACCATAAAATTATTTTCATTGCTACTTCATAACTGTAATTTTGCTACTATTGTGAATCTGGTGTTTTCCCATGGTCTCAGGCTGTAAAAGGGTTGTTGGACCCCCCCCCCAAAGGGGTCATGACCCCCAAGGTGAGAACGGCTGCTCTAAGCCATTCATGGGCCTCTGTCTCCATGCATGAGCCTGGAAGGCAGAGTGCCCAGAATGAATAATACTCTTCCCCTCATTAATCATTTCATTCATGCATCAACTCTGCTGGGCGCGCAACCTTTTTAGTGAGTTCTATGCTGTCTCCACCAGTTTTCAGGTTGGAAAGCCAGAAGCTTAGCAGTAACCCTCTTCACGCCCTCCTTCCCTGGGAACTGGGCCTTCTGAAAGCGTTCTTAAGTCACAACGTGTTTCCTGGTGCCCACAAAACTTATCAAACCAGGAAGCACTTTCCAAAGCTGGATGCACCTTGGTCTCTACGGCAGGAGGCTGGAGGGCGCCAGCCTCAGGTCAGAAGGAAGGCAGATCTTGCAGGCGCCTCCCTTGGCCCGCCCTCTGAGTCAGGCCCTTCATTAATCCTCTCCTGGAGCACAGGTCTCCATTCTTGCTACTCTGCCTTCTTTCTTGGAGGGAAGACAGAAGGAGAACTCCCTCTGGTTACCATGAACTCTGCCATCGGCAGCTGTGAGTCCCCCCACTGCCCGGTGAGTGCTGGTAGGGGATGGAGGGAAACAAGGAGAGGAGTGAGAAGGCAGCCTCAGTCAGGAGCTCTGCCTCCTGATTCCTTTCCCTCAGGTTCACAGCATCAGGCTGCAGTGGCTTCTTTCTTGGCTCCCTCCAGGCCTGTTACCAACAGTCACCCTCACAGTAGACACAAGACTTTCTCTGAGCCTTGAACTGTGAATAAAAGGAGGAATGAGGAGGAGGTGGGAGGTGGGCGGGGCTCCTGACAATGCCTCTCTGTTCCTTCAGCTCTGCTTACTTGGTGGTCTCAGGAGAGGAACCCACTTCCCCTGCCTCTCCCATTGGGCTTTTTTTTCAAGCAGAGGAAGCAGAGACAGCCAGGTTTTCTTCCTTACAACCCAGTGTAATAGGTGCTTCTCTTCTTGTTTTATGTAAAACAAGACGAAACTCAAAAAACCCAAAACCTGGATAATTCTGGTGAGAGTAAACTTGGTCTCACCTCAGAATTATTTCTGTTACACTTTTTGGAGATTAAAAAAGTTAAGGAAATATGCTAAAGATTCCATTTCCTCCTCAGGAATGTTGACGCTGCCCAGAATTTGAGCTTCTGTGAGGTACATTTTTCATGGAGAGCAGAAGGTCTGCCTGAGCATTTCCTGGGGTGTTGGAAACGAATGTCTGCTCACCCCAGAAAAGGCACCAACGACAGACCAGAGTAACAGTCCCATCCTAGTCTAGCATGGAGGACACAAGTTTATTTGGCCTTCTTAAATGAGCATGGGCGACCCAAAGTAGCCGCAGTGTTGAGGGGCCTCACCCTAGCATGGATGGTGAATTTCTGGGCTCCCATCTCAATCGACGACGTCCCGCACTCCATCTATTCTAGCCCAGTGAAGTGGAGGCGGGATTCCAGCTAGCAGGGAGGAGCAACAGGGAGCGTCTGAAACCTCGGGGGGAGGATCTAGTGGCCTGTCCACCTCATTCCTCCAGGAGGAACATCACAAGGCCCGTTCTTGCGCATCTATTTGAGCAGTCGCAACCACCCTAATGAAGACGGGATGGTGGCTATGTGCAGAGGAAGGGTCCGTTACAGCTCACCTTGTCCTTCAGCTTTCGCATCCCTCCGCCCACCCCTTCAGCAATGTCCCCAAGCCTCACAGGGTGATATAGATATTTGATCATTTTCCTCCATCGATGGCTGAGGATTAGGCTACTGTGCCACCGCAAGACCTCTTAGCCTCAGGGACGTGACTGAGTGTCAGCAGGGCACTTCCTTCTGTGGGCAACCAAGGTTCACAGTGGCAGCCATGTGGTGGGCATGCACACAAATGTGTAGAGACCAATTCACAGGGGGCATCACACCTTTCAGTAAAACAATAGTATTTGCCACTTCCCCACTGGGGTCTGTGACCTTCTCAGCTCCAGGATTCTGCCCTAGATTTTAACATCATGTGGGATTTTCCCCCTGAGGCCTAAAGTCCACAGGGAAGGGGGGAGTTTTATATTGTGTTCACAACAATTGTGCCACTATTGGCCCAGCAAGTACATCTTGCCTGTCACTTTGATACCATAGTGAACAGCCTATAACCCAGCAAGACAGTTGGTGACATCTTCTCCCTCGAGTAGTCTGCGCAATGCCTTCTGGTATTATGAAGGCCAGTCAGTAGGCAGGGCTTGTCCATGGTAGTCCCAGTCTACTTCCTGTGTAGCTAAAATACACATGCGTCTTGAGCAGGAGAGGTTCACCCTCTGGCTGTAGCATGCAAACAGCAGTGGCATACCAGCCTTCATGGCTTACAGGGCCTTGGGGTCATCCCTGGCCAACAACTCATGGGGGGAGTGAGGACCTAAGAGTCAGCTCCAAACACCCCAAGACCAGGTTCTCAGCACAAAGGAGATGTTCTTGCCCCAGAGGGACAGAGGGCAGGGATAAGAGAATAAGATAGGAGATAGAGAGAGAGAGGGGGAAGGGAACAAGGAAGATGAGGAAGGGGAATGGGGAAGGCAGCCACAAAGGACTGTCTGGGTAGAAAGGAGACAGACCTGGCCCATAGGCAAATGGCAGTTTATACAGGTAAAAGGGGAAACCCTGTGTTATGATGAGATGTTTAATTTTGATTCTAATGTTAATTAGGGCCACCAGAGCGGGATTTTGATTGCTGGACTTCAATACTTTGATAGCTAGACTTTGATAGTCAGCCTCAGGAGGATGAAGTAGTCAAATAAGGGACTAGGCCTTGGTGGCTAGCTTTAGGAATGTGACCTAATGCTTTTTTTTTTTTTTTTTAGCAAGGCAGAGGGAATAGAGGAGAAGGGCAAGGCCTGCCAGAGCCAGGGTTGGCATGCTCAGGCTGGTTAGAGTGCCTTCCTGCGTAGCCCCGTACTGGGACTTTGCGGCTTTTGGAGACATCTCTTTCCACCCACACATGATCCCTTCACTTGGGCTCCCCCAGTGTTGTTTGAACATCTATTGGCATAGCTGCTGTGGGGTTTTCCGACTCAGCTCATTGGGTGTCACCAAACCAAAAGGCTCCTAAGAATTTCACAGCTGTGCCTGTCCTTAGGCTTTGTGTGAGCTGATTTCCTACCCTTGCTCTTTTGGGCATGTTCTGCAAAGACACAGAGGTTAGCATGGTGCACCTATGTAGCGAAGCTTTCTGGAGTGGTGAACAGCTCTGCAGTTCCACCACCATCTGATCCAAGTGCCACTGGGTCTCAGGAGCCAGCAACTGATGGGATACTAAAGAAAAGAAAGACTTAGCTAGGCCCAGCCCAGCACACAAACAGTGTGTCCGGACAGTCCTCAGGTGTGGCTGCGGGGCGCCTCTGGGAGGCACTGCCTCAGTCAGCCCTCCAAAATCTCCATGAGATGGTTGGCTTTCTCATCCCAGGGTGATATTGAGGGGTTTGTGAGCATCTCCCCCTCCACAAGGGACTAAGCAAGGCTAGCTCCTGCTTTTCTCACCTAGTCAGGGTCAAGAGGAAGTGAGGTCAGGCTTGCACCTGTTGTGGCCCTCAGGAGTTCCCTGCTGCCATCTCTTAATTGATCATCTCTGGTTCCATCATCTCAGAGCTGAGCGTGCAGTTACCACTCCCAGGGGAGAAATGCTCACAGAATGCTCTGGGAAGAAATTTACCCACTCCTAGGTAAAGTTCAATTCATTTGTTTGTTTGTTTATTCATCTATCCATTCATCTATCAATCATCTATCTATCTGTCTATCTATCTATCTATCTATCTATCTATCTGTCTATCTATTATCCATCCATCCATCTATCCATTCATCTACCCATCATCTATCTATCTATCTATCTATCTATCTATCTATCTATCTATCTATGTGCTCCATTCTACCTCTGCATCCATTAGCTAGTGTCCACCACCCTTGATGTTCCCAGTGATGATGAGGCTCCAGCATCCACCTCTTCCCTACTATTCTGGCACATTAGTAGGAGACCAATATATCTGCAACTCTAAATGCCACCTTCTGTCATGCTGCAAGGTCCTCAGGCCACACTGGCCATTCCTTTAAGGAGAAGGCTGTTGTGGCTTCCACCCCACGGAGCTCCTTCCTCCACAACAGCTGACACCCTGGGGCTCACCAGAATGGCCCATCTACCTTTGGTAACCTGTACTGGGCCTTGAACTTTTCAAAGGCCAGCAACCCCAGCTCCGGAGACATGCTACTCCATAAGCTTCTTGAGAAAACTGGATATTCCCCTTTCTCTTGCCTCTTCTTTTTCTCATCCCCTCTTGGTTGCTTTAGTGTTTCACAAGCCCAATTTGCATCCTAGCCTAGGTCACCTAGCTCCCCCAGAGCCCCATCCACCTGTTGAGAAATCAAGTTCCACCATGAAGCTTTGTGAATGCCCAAAAGCCTAGTACCAGGCCCAGGTCCTGGCTGAATTCTTTTCTTCTCAGTCCCCAGCAAGCACAGTCCTGTGAACCCTGGTAAACTGGCCGCCACTCACCACCTCTCTTCTGCTCAGGTTGTTCACTGTCATTCTTCCTTGCTCTTCTCCTTCATTGTTAGATTTGTCCCACAAGCTTAAAGTTTTTGGATCTCAGGAAGGAAGGGCTGTTTAACACTGATCTAATTTGTATTCTGTTTTCTCGTGACTCTCCAGCCAGACAATATCTTCATCTTATCCTTCACTTTTCAACTTTTCCCACAAATTTAGAAGATAGCAAGGACAATAGTGTGGGTGATTTTTGTTGATTTTTTTTCTTTTGTAATTCTTCCTTATGTGTTTTTCTAGTCAGATAGCACAGCTCACTTGCAAGACCTGTCACCTACAGCAGGGGCAGTAAAACTTCTGCAGCTCTCTGAGAGTCTCGGTCCATATGTACTGCTTCAGAAACTGCATTATATCCTTTGGTCTGTCAGCCGTCTTTGGGATGTCCTTGTATTCTCTTGGACTGCATTTATGCCAGGGAGATCTGGCATAAAGAGGAAAATCTATGAACAAATGTTTTATCTGGGAACAAAATAGTTCCGCAGAACAAGGCTGAGACTAGCTCAGTAGACCCCAATATCAGGAAGTATGAAGCTGATTCATGGCTCCCTCAGTGTGCCAAACTGGGCTTTCTTCAGTTCCAGTGGTGAGGAGCTCATGTGTCAGAAAGGAACTGGCTTCAGTATTTGCGTTTTGCCCCAATTGAGGGTCTGGCTTTCAGCACCTTCAATAGTACACAGTGTGGCTTGTCCCTCTACATCTGCCTCCTCTCCAGCCGGCACTTCCCCTAAATTGGCGCTTTCTTGGGGAAAGTGGTTACTGCTCCTACAGCAATGGCTCTTACGAGTCATCGGCATTATCCAGAGATAGGCTGGGTTATCACAGCTAGGAGAGAGGGAGGCCAGGAATGGTGCTGAGCCAAACACAGCTACCTTCCCACAGAGCACAGCAAAGAATTATCCAGTCCACGTAGCAGTAGTGCAGAGGTTGAGAGACCTCACTTAGAAAACAGCAGTTGCCATTATTTGTGGAATGGTTTCTAAGACTCCCAGTAGATTCCTTCCTGAAATTTCACGTAGTGCTGAACCACATCGTTTCTCATATATATGCTTATAAATGTATGCATTCATAGATATGCTTATGTATTTGTGCTGTCTGTGATACATACACATACTTGTGTATATGCATGCTATTTGTCATGTACATATGTATATGCACATATGTGTGTATGCATACACATGTTATGTATATATGTATTGCAATATATTGTGATACATACATTTATGTGTATATTTATATATGTGATATGTGTGTGCACACGCATATGCACACATACACAACTTAAAAATAATAAAAAGAAACATTTAAAATAGAAAGCTCATGAATATGTTTCTTTCTGGAATTTTCCATTTAATATTTTCAGGCTATGGGTGGCCTTGCATAGCTGAAACCTTGGAAAGAGAGGCTTCCGGTAATGGGGGCCGGGCATATTGGACCCCCATCCCTAGGGGCACTTTCTAGAGGTGACGAGAATGACAACCCAGTTCTTGGTCTGCGTCTCTTCTTACCCCTCCTCATCTAATCAGGTTGTGACCACAGTCCCAGTCCCATGCTCCTCTGGAGTGGAGCTGCTGATCCGTTAGTTAGCGCACACACACGGCCCCAGTCCTTGGTATTTTAGAAGCTCATGAGGATGTCTTCATTGGTTTTAAAATAAGATGGAAAAGGCTGGGGCTGTAGTTGAGAGCACACCTAGCATAAGGGAGGTCTATGTTTGACCCGTCGGCTCTGGGTTTAATCTCCAGTATTGCCAAATAAATACTCTGACGAAAACTGCATTAAAACGTGACCCACTTTTCCTACTAAGGTAGTCCACGAATATTTTAAATATGTTTCCTGTGAAAAAAGGAGCACACGGAGTCAACATGCTTCATGCTGACACCGCCTGAGCTGTGCCTGTGGTGGGTTGCGGTGTAGGACTCTTAACTGTGGAGGAGGGTCTGGCAGACGTGACTTCCATAGCCTTTCCAGGACTGTCTCCTGCGTCGACACTACTTGGGGCAGCCTGGCTGTGCCCATTGCATAGACCCTGCACTCTGCGGTCTGACCGCGGCCAGGGACTCCCCTGGGGCACTTCAGCTGCGCCCCACGCCAGTGGCCTTGGTACCTCTGGCCACAGCAGAGACGGTGGTCCCCTACCCACCAGTCGCCTCAGGGCAGCACACGTCCGCCCTGCCACTGTGGAAAGCCACAATGCACACAGCAGCTAATAGTTAGCGTGCACTTGTGCTGCATCAAGCCCCGGACTGTGTGCTTTATACTGCAAAGTCGTTTTCTCGACCACCTACATTTATGTAGGTAAGAACATTGAGACAAAAATAGAACTAATTTGCCCAAAGTGAATAAGCAATACAGTTAGTGAGTTGGATTACAAACCTGTAATTCCAAGTTAACTTTTGGTTAAGCTGTAGGAAGGCAAATTGGCCGTCGGCTATGGGCCATTCTGTGTGTGCTACACCATCTGCATTAGTGTGTCATGCTCCGTCAATTTGCATTGACGACAGGGACTGCAGAAGAAGCTGGCATGACAAAGAGAGACAACCTTCTTACAGTCTCCTGCCCTCTTCCTCAGTGCTCCCTGAGACATAGATGAGGATCTGTGGGACAGATGTATCCACTGGGGCTGGGCTCGCTATCGTGTGTTGGTCTCTGCGCTGCTCCAGTTATGATCTTCTGTGATAGCCTCTATTCGCTGTAAGGAGAGGCTCCTTTGAAAAAGGAGGTAGTCACACTTAGCTCCGGGTGTTAGGAGATTTAGACTGCAGTAAGGAAGTCCGCTGGTCTAGTGAAAGGATGGCCATAGGTCTTTAGCTAATGTCCATGATCCCGTTAGCCCTGGGAAGTCAGTGGGCTCAGCGTTTAGCAGCAGGCCTGATTCCCATCCTGTTGAATGGTCTTACGTCCAGTTAGACAGTGGTTGCTGGCCATGGACACGTGTACGCCGCTTATGGCACCTTTACGGTTATCTTGCCATGCGGTCACTTTCATGGTTCGTAGATGTTGCAGCTGGGTGCTCTGTCATCGTTTCCCTCCCTTCACATCTTGCATGTATTTTCTGGAGCAGTGGAGGCCAGATTGTAGGAAGGAGGATCTCAGGTCAAATCCAGCTTGGTCCATCTAAGTCTCGTGTTCTAAGCATGTGGTGTCTTCAACCACAGGGGCCTGCCCTCCATTCCTCAGAGTAAATCTACCTACTTTTTGACCTTGAGGTGGGCTTCCATCTCCTCCCTGGCAAAGCTGTCTCTCTGGCCCAAGACTTAGATTCTTTAACACAGATGCCTGAGGTAGGGGACAGGGAGCCACTGGTCTTCTTTCTCTGCCTCTATATTCCTCAGCTGGCTGACACTGCTGAGCCCTGTCCTGGGCCTCTTGTGTCTGGAAAGATGTCCCGCCATGCAGCTGGGGTCAGGAAGTGTAGTTGTTTTCTCCTGGAGCGTTTACACATATTCTTTTCTGATCTCAGCAAAGGGGTGATGGTGTGCTCAGCCCCCCCACTGAAGACAAGAAGCAGGATGGCCATCGGAAGGGTCCAAGCAGTAGTCACCTGGCCTATGGCATCCTGGATATCCCGCCATGGTATCTCTGCATCTTCATGGGGATCCAGGTAAGACTACCTAGCCAGCACTGGGTTCAAGAGCAAATTAGTCAGGTCCAACCTCCGCTGCTGCCAGAGCTTCAACATCAATCCCAGATCTCTCCCTCAGCCTGAGAGAATGGGTGTTGACTATTAGAAATAGATGCTCAGCCATTGTGAGGTGACTCACTTGGATGGGGCTGACTGTCTTGGTCAAAGGTCACTTCACTTAGGTGAGGCCACAAGAAGGCAGAGGTACCAGCAAAGCACCTTCCACAGAGGTGGCTCTGTCAGCAGTCTCTGTTTTTGCTTTCAAGAGGCTTATTTGATAAAAGGAGGGAGTTAACCCTGTAGTTGGGGTTTGCCACTGTGTCTGGACAGGATGTAAGATGAGAAAGGAAACATGGGTGAATTCTAGGCCTGGAGAGTGCTCTGTCTTCTGCTGGCCTAGTTGCTGACAGGCCAAAGAAGTGTCTCTATGAGGCTTTCAAGGACTGGGTGGGCGTGGAAGGTAGCTTAGAAGTTCTGTTTGCCTGGTGTGTGAGGCCCTGTGTTCAGTCTTACTCCCTCCCCCCAAAAAAGGGCTGTAAAAGATTAAACTCATGTCATTGTTTAGGAGCTCATGGGAGAAACGAGAGATCATCAGAATATCCCTTGAAATACTCATGCCTTCTTTTTCTGAAAACTTATGGCCTCTTTTGGGAGCAGCCAAACTGACTTTGTTGGTTTGTGCAAGCTGTCAGAAGGTTAAAGCCTTCCCTGCTTCCAGTAAGCTCCCCCCCACACACACACACACCAATCCATCAAAGAGCAGTGCTGGTCATATTGTTTGGATTGCTCTAGAACTTTAATTGGGAGGATTAATCATGTGGGTAATCCATTTGTTGACTGGTCCCTTTGACCATGGCTCAATGAGGCCACAGGAGGTGGAGCTGCCCCTTAAGAAACCTGGTGATTTATTTCTTGCCCGTCTACCCTCCTGCTACCCCCACCTGTATGGATAGAAGATATGGAGCTCTTTATTCCTAGTAGGAGGAGAAGGAGGAAGAGGGGTACAAGAGATAGGTACACACAAAAGTCAAACTTCTGTGGGACTGGACCAACAGCCAAGACACTTAGTAGAACTCCAAACAGATCTAGCTGCAGCCCATGAGAGAAATTCCCTAGACTTAATCAGACTGACTGTTCTGAGGCCAGTGTATGTGAAATAGTGGCTCATTCCTGTGCCATATCGATTGCTATCTATCTCCTGTTTGCCTGTCTATAACCTACATCCATGTGATGTATTCCTGTGGTAGCTGAGGCTGCTGGCTAACTTCTAGCCTGCTCTGGACTTTGGGTCTGTTCTGCCCTGTCAGTTGGGACTCAATGAACCTTTTGCCAATTGCTCCAAGTTCACCATGGGGTCTTCCTTGCGCACTCAGCCTTGCTGTGATCTTATTCTTTTTTGTTTGTTTGGTTGGTTGGTTTTGTTTTTCAGAGACAGGGTTTCTCTGTGTAGCCCTGGGTGTCCTGGACTCACTTTGTAGACCAGGCTAGCCTTGAACTCACAGAGATCTGCTTGCCTCTGCCTCCCAAGTACTGGGATTAAAGACACACAGCACCACACCCTTTGTGTTCTTGTTCTTAAGGCCCCACCTTGGTCCTGTTTTAACCTGCTTGGTCTGTGGCCCTGACTTAGTTTCTTTCTCAGGAGCCTCAGTGCTCAATGCAGTGAGTGACCTGCGTTCACAGCCTAGTCCCTCTGGCTGGGTCTCAGCTTCTTAGGGGAGTACTTGTTGCTTGCCTGCACCTTTGCCTGCCCCTCGCTGTCAGCCCCTCAGGGACCAGCCTCAGGGTTTTCACTTCTGGCTGTGGGAGGGCGTTCCTGGGGAGGATGCACTTCGGCTTTGGGGATGAAGATGCAGTCAACAGCATCCCCACGCCCACCTCCTTCTGCTCTGTTCACAGCATTTCCTCACAGCCCTGGGGGGCCTCGTGGCTGTGCCGCTCATCCTGGCCAAGGACCTGTGCCTGCAGCATGACCCCCTGACCCAAAGCTACCTCATCAGCACCATTTTCTTTGTTTCTGGAGTCTGCACCCTCTTGCAAGTGTTTTTAGGGGTCAGGTAGGTAAAATTGCTATGGTATCATGAGGTCTACTTGGACACTGCTGGGGTGACATGTAGCTGGTTGTGGGGTTGAGGAAGTGATGGACCAGGATGCTTGGTTGAATGTTAACAGAATTCCATATTAGCTTAGGGGAAATGTGTTCTTTACTAGGTAATAAAATTAAGCTCAGAGAAAGACAGGGACATGATGAACCAGGGGCTCAAATGCTACAAGGCTCTCTCTGTCTTTCTCTTTCTCTCTGTCTCTCACATGTGTGCATGTATGTATGTATGTATGTTCATTGGAATCTACATGTATGAGTGTGTGGAGGCCCAAGCACAACTTCAGGTGTTGTTTCTCAATCACCATTTATTTTATGTGTTGACACAGGGTCTCAGTGGCCTGGATCCCTCCAAGCAGGCTAGGCTGGCTGGCCATCAAGACCAGGGGTCTACCTGTCTCTACTTTCCCGTGCTGGGTTTATAAGTGTGCCCCGCTGCATCTAGACTACTTATGGGAGTGGGGGGGAGGTAGGGGGCGAATTCATGTTTTTATGCTTGTAGAAGAAGCACACTGTGGATTGAGCCATCTCCTTGGCCTCCATCTCTCTCTTTTTGCTCAGGCCTGCCCTTAATATTTGTAAGACCCTTGATAAGACTAAACCAGTGAAGATTTAGACACTCCGTGGCCGATGATAGAAAGTTATATAACTCAGGCTGAACCCATCTCCAGAGTTGAGCTGAGATTTCTCTGACTCTTTGCAGCTCAGTGTGGAACACAGTAGTGCAGGGAGGCCAGCCTTCAGCCCGTGGCCTTCCTCCCTCTCTTTCTACCTCAGGCTTTGGTCCAAATCACAAATAGTTTCCCATGCATGAACATGGTTACTCCAGCCTGTACATTTGGGTTCCACCTGGCAAGAACAGAGCCCCCAACAGAGGGCCCTGGCCATAGCAGCTCTCACTGTCAGCTTCCAACAGGCAGGCCTGGGAAAGGGAGGCGAGCAGGCTCAGAAAGAGGCATGGGGCTGTTTGAGCAGAGGGTCTGGGGAGACTTGGGAAGATGTGATGTGACTGGGGTGAGTCCGGTCGCAGAGCTTGGGGGCTATGCGTGGTGGGTGGGAGCCTGTGGCCTAAGTACCATGCAAGTCTGAAATCTGGAGACCAAAGACACAGAGATGCTGGAGGCATAAGAAGATGGACAACCCAGCCAAAGGGTGTTACCCTCCCAATGTCTTTTTGTTTTGTTTTGATGGGTTGACACCTTCCCATACTGGGGAGAGGCAGTCTTTGCTCCAGCTACTGATCTACTGCCAAGTTTTTCCTGGAAAAACCCTCACAGATACACTCTGGCTGACTAACTATCTGAACATCCATTAACCCAGTCAAACTGATACGCTAAATTAAGTTAATAGAAGTCTTTAAGGCTGGGGAAACTTTATGAAAGAGGAGGTTGGAAATATGTGGGAGCTAGTATAAAGGGCTTTGAAATGACATTCTCTAGACTGAACACAACCGTTAGGATCATGAACTTATAATAACTCTTGTTTTCTGAACCATTCACACAAGACTGGCTCTATCAACAGTAGGTCATGGATGGTGGAAGGCTCGCAGGGCCTTACCTTTTACTGATGAACTATTGACTATTGTCAGCTGCTGGGAGGGGAGTAGTCACTGTCTTCATTTGTGTGTCTGCTGAGGAGTCCACCGGGTTCCAACGGATAGCTCCAAACAGAAACGAGCCTGGTTAAAGTCTGTGGCTCACAACCCAAAACAAACGGACATGAACGTGAAAAGTATTTGTAGGAAAGCATACGTCGGTCTGGAATCTCACAGCGTAGATGGCAGGGGCTGCAGGTCACTGTCTGAGAATTTCTCTCTCAGGAACCTTTTGACCTTTCTGTTTACCTCCTTTGGCCAAACCCATTTGTGCCTAGTGCTTCCTGCCTGTGGAATTTCCTTATCACCTAGCCCCAAGAACAGAGCCAGTTTTGTCTAGCTGAGCTGCTGTAGATTTTGGTGAAAACACTGAAAATTATGAATGCAAAATCATGTAAAAATAAGAATATTTATAGAGAAAAAAGTAATCAATAGCAACAAATCACAAATTACATTTACATATTATATACATCACACATATACAGAGTTTTCCTGCATTACACATTACAGCCCTGGCTGTCCTGGAACTTGTTTTGTAGACCAGACTGGCCTTGGACTCACAGAGAGTTCTGTGCCTACCTCTGCCTCCCGAGTGCTGAGATTAAAGGTGTGTGTCGCCACCCGGCTCTATTTTATTTGTTTGTTCGTGTGTGTGTGTGTGTGTGTGTGTGTGTACATGCAGGTGTGTGTGCTCTTGAGCACACATGTACACGTTAGAATCAGGTGCTGGGCGTCTTCTTTGGTCCACCTTATCTTTTGAGACAGGATCTCTTTCTGAATCTGAAGCTCACCATATTGGCTCACTGACTGATCACTGACTGATGAAAAGGTTGTCAGGATCTGTCTATTTTCATCCCCTCATTGCTGGGGTTACCTTGTAGACACATATGACACACCCCCCCCCGTGTGTGTGTGTGTGTGTGTGTGTGTGTGTGTGTGTGCGTGCGTGTGCGTGTGCGTGTGCGTGTGCGTGCGTGTGCGTGTGCATGCACAAGTGCGCTGGGGATTGGAGCTCAGCCTCTTGCTTTCACAGTAGTCTCTCCTACCCGCTTAGCAATCTTCCCAGCCCCAAACTACAATTTTAAAAAAAGCAGATAAAGATCACAAATAACAAATATCCCCAGATGTAGTATTGCTTTAAAAATTATTATTATCTAACTGACAGTCCCCTATGTGTTTTATGGTTTTATATTCCAGCCAGCTCTTCATTTTGCAGCAAGAAGGAAAGAAATCAGTGGCCCTCTAGGAGACACTAGTACAGATTTATTTGCTGTTCACTGCTAGTTGGACTTCACTCACAAATTTGGCCCCTACAAACAGAATTCCAATGAACTCTACTGTACGTAGACCTGATGGAAATTTTAAAAATCCAGTGATGAGATTATAGCTCAAAGTGCTTACTGTTTACCTGCACCTGCAAGAAAACAAAACTTGGAGGTGCCTGGTGCAAGCTGGGTGTGGTGGCCCACACCTGTAAATCCAGCATTCAGGATGCAGAGACAGGAAGATTGCAGCAAGCTCCAGGGCAGCCTGGGCTGGATAGCGAGTTCCAGGCTAGCCAGAGTTACACAGGAAGACCCTGGCTCAAAATTGACAAACAAAAGCAAACAAGCAAACAAAGACAGTTTGCCTGGTTTACAGTTGCCCCTGCTTCTGGGCATAGAAAGATTCCATTGTATCGACATCAATGACAACCATGTTTTCTCTGATGATTTTGCATATTTGATGATTATCAACTTTTACAAAGATAGCTTTAGCTCCAGCCTTGTGTCCCAGCCACCCCTTTCTTCACCCACACGTCAGGGCCATCGTCTAGAGGCTTCCTTGACATTCCAATGCCACCTGTGGTCCTAGATAGACCCTTGTGTCTTGACGCTGAGTGAGTTGGCATTGTGACAGTGGGAATATTCCTAGAAGGCATGATGACACTAAGATTAAGCAATGGATTCACTACACACAGGTATTTTACTGATCTCAAACTGTATAAAGATATCTCAGTCCCTTCTAACAAAATTTATCTTGACTCAGCTTCCCCTTGTCAAAAACCTATGAGTCTTCATTGCCTTAGAATGCTGATGTGGTGTGTAGGGAGTAGAGGTGACAGTGAAGAGCTACTGGCTGACACCTGTTGCTTTTCACATTTTATAGTGGCACAGGCAGATCATTACTGAACATGTCATTGGGGCTTTAAAAACTTAATTTGTCTTTTGACAATCTCGTACATGTATACAGAGTGGATTCTGGTCCCTCATCCTCCCACCTTCTCTCCCCCACACCATCCCACCAGCCCTCTCCTCTTACCAAGTCCCCATCCAATTTTTATGTCTTCTTGTTTTGTTTTGTTCTTGCATCTGACCCACTGGGTTTAAGCAGAACTGCCTACTGGAGCTGTCCACTGGGGCATGTATAACTCACCAGTGGCTCCACCGCTGACGTTGAGGCTACACCAAAGCGTCTCCCCTTCCAGCAGCCTGCTTCTTCTCTGAGCTTCCCTGCACAGGGTGGGGCTCCCGAAGCACCTCCTTCTTCTATGACTGGATGCTTTTGGGCAGACCCTACACCGGCAACTGCGGTCATGAATTCATGATGCCACGGCCATGTCGTGCCTATGAGTCAACATCTCACAGTCCTTCTCCCGTCCTACCTGCTTCCTTGCCAAATCACTTCCATCCGATAGAGCTACCCCAAGTACCCGCTTTCTCTTCGAGGGTGAGGGAGCTCCTGCCTACATCTTCACGATGTAGTGAAGGTTAGTGGGGCTTCCAAGTTCCCCAACCCCTGCCCCCGACACAAAGTCCAGATTAGAACTCAGGCTGTGGGTGTCCATGCTTGAGGCACTTCCATAATGAAAATGAACAGCATTTCAGGTTTGGGGCAGGTTTTCCTTTTCTCTGTTCCCTCTTCTGTCACCTCTGTGATTTAAGATTTCTCCCACAGGCACAATGAAGAATCAAAAAATATTCAAAGTTTTCTGTAGTCTACATTTCAGGCCCTGGAATCCACACTCCTCCCCCTTCCAGGGACCCTGGAACTAAGAAGTCACAGCAGCCACATACCAGACACCTGATGTCCCCTGCCCGGATAGGAGTCCCCTCTCACCCTGCCCCAAGAAGAGTTACAAACACAAGGCCTTTGTGATTGGAGCAGCCCACTCCACAAACATCTGATGCTATTAAGTTTTTAAGGATACTTCATAATTGTGCCTTCTTTTAAAATTTATTTTTTGTCAATTTCATATATGCATGTAATGTATTTCAATAGTTTTTACCCCACTGCCTTCTCTTGTCTTTCACCCACTCTTCTGATTCAGTTACTATTTCCAGCCAGTCTCCCTCTGTTTTCTTATTCCTTTCCTTTTCTCCCCCTCCCCCATCCCCTTCGTCCTTCTTCTCCTCCTTTTTTGGTGACCCCAGTGAGTGCCTAGTGTTGCTTCCAGAAGGTCAAGTGAGGTTATTTAGCATCCAGTGGCTACACCACTGGAGAACATGCTTCCCTCACCCCAGCAACCATTGGTTGCCAGTGGCTCCTCCAGAAGGGGTTGGGGCCTTGCACATCCCTGCCCCACTCAGCAGAGTGTTTACATGTTGTGAAGGTGATAGTTGCTGCCGTGAGCTCATGGTGCAATGGTTGCTGTGTAGAAGAAGCGTGCCCCAACACGCCTGTCTATTCTTGTCCTCTTCCACTCTTTCTGCCCCTTCCTCCACGGGGTTCTCTGTTCCTTGACGTGAGTGGTGTAGACTTTCCATTTGGGGCTGGGCAGTCTAACAGCTCCTTATTCTTAGCTCTTTGACCAACAGTTATGAGTCTCCGCAGCCATCCCCACTGTGAGAAGAAGCTTTTCTGACAAAAGCAGAGAGCTTCCCTGATCTATGGGCATAAATATAACTATTTAGAGAGCAGTGTGATGGATACATCACAACCATTTGATGCCGTGAATTAGTCATGGAAAGCCTTGAGGGCCAAATCCTAGTCCTAGCTTTGAGCTGTGCGCATGTAGAAAGGTACACACTTTCACTAGCTCTTGGATTTTTATATTTGTACAGCAAAATAATTGATTTGCTCATATACCAAGTCTCTCTCATTTCTAATATTATGACAATAAGCAAGTGTATTTCAGCTGATTATAGGAGTAAGCCTGTTAGCTTAGCCTTCTGGGTGCTCTTTAAGCCTCACAAGCTAGGCAGGAGTCAGGGTTCAAGGAATTCAAGGAACTTACACCCTAGGGAAATAAAATTATGAAGTAGACTGTGCTGACATTGTTAGATTCTGAAGGAGCAGACAGAAACCTCAGCGTGGTGACACCCATAGAAATGGTCTTCCCGTCAGGTCCTAATGAGTAACTGCCCGGGAATTGCAGGTTGTAATAATGAGTTTAGGAATGAATCAAAGGCCAAGTAGATTTGGTTAATCTGCTGGTCAGTAGATAATGCAGTGTTTTTTATACACAAGACACACAGATGCTGGTGTTGCAGTAAGATTTCTGAAAAATAAATTAAACCTAGTTACATAATGGCAAAGAATTCCAAGAGTGGCTAACCCTGGCACTTGGCCTGATAGAGCTGTGAGGGCCTTGACCAGTGTGGGGCCAGCTGCTGAAACCCTCGACATTCCTCGAGGCTTCTATGGCATGGCTCTGGGGCTCTCCTGTGTACTCTTGACTTTCTACTCCCATCTGAAACCCACTGAGGTTGTAAAATGAGACGACCCCACTCCTTTCAAACAGGCCGCTAAGTTTATGTGGTAATCTCTGAGGAAATAAACGGTTGTCTGTGCAGCTTCAGATGCACTGTTTCAGGCACTAATTGAAGTTTAAACTGGGGGATTTCTTCTGAAGCAGTTTCAGGCAATCTCTCCATCTTCCTTTTCTTAATTTAAAGATTTATTTATTTTTAGCTTATGTGCCTTGGTGTTTTGCTTCCATGTATGTTTGGAGATGCCAGATCTCCTAGAACTGGAGTTACAGACAGTTGTGAGCTGCCATGTGGTTGCTGGGAATTGAATCTGGGTCCTCTGGAAGAACAGACAGTGCTCTTAACCACTGAGCCATCTCTCCAGGCCCTTGTATATTCCCTTTATCTTGGGCCATCACAAATGGAACAAACAGTTCTGAGCCTGAGTGCCTTTGACTTCACACCTTCATGCACCAGCAGAATCCCATCTTCCCTGCCTTGGCTCAGCTCTAGCCCTGTTTTTGGTTCTGTTACCAAGTCATTAGGATCAGAACCTGGGCCCCGGCAGCCCCAACAACTAGGCTCAGCCACCTGTCCTCAGGAGGCCAATTAAACAAACAAGTAAAACTGAAAAACAGATAAAGGAAAAGAGGTAGTGACACTGTCCGCTCCTGAACTCCAGCCTCAGGGGCCTGACATGAGGTTAAAACAGAGGGCAAGAGGCACGAGTGACTAAGAGTTCCTGGTCGAGGTGTGGTTCTCCCCATCACTGACCCATCTTTGGCTCAGCTCCAGTCTCTCCTGCAAGGTGGTCTGGAAAATCGTCACATCTGTGTAAAATTGCTGGAAGATGAGTTCCTCCCCTGCCTGGCACCAAGGCCTCAGCATGAGACTCCGGGAGCAATTCCAACTTCTTGGGGTCCACTGATTCCATAGCTGATATCCAAGGGGAAGAAAGAGTACCATGCCTCAGGAATGCCTTCCAGCCACCACTGGCTCTCCTGCTGGAACAGGGGCGTGCTAACTGTCCAGGTAGAAGAGCAAGCTAGTGCCTAGTCTATGAGGAGGCGGGGGGGGGGGGGGAGGGGACTTGTGACAGGAGCTGGACAGCCGGGGCTGAGCTGGGCTGTGTCTCTCTCTTTTGGGGGGTGGAGGGAGGCAGGGTCTCAGGTAGCCTAGGACAACCTCAAATTTAATCTACAGTCGTGGCTGGCTTTGGACTCAATGGAGAACTTAAGAGACCAGAGAACCAGCCATGAATGTATAACAAGTTTGAGGTTGACCTAGGCTACCTGAGACCTGTCTCCCCTGACCCCTCAAAAGAGAGAATTAAATTAGAGAATGTATACAATGCTGATGCTTGGCACAATTTTTTTTTTTACAAGGATGTAAAAGAACAAAATTATCTATAGAATTTTGTTCCTTGACCTCCACCATTAAAATAAATATTTAAAATGTTTCCGTTACAAACAGAAATGCCTCTCTGTCCACACACAGTGCTTTTTACGTATTCTCCCATTTCACTAAATGCACACTGCAATAGCACTTTCTAAAAGCTGACCACTCAGGGTTTCATAGCATAAAAATATTCTCATTTATTTAACGATTTCCTATTGAATCGTTTCACGCTCACCACCACCGTTTCAGTGACCAATGTAATTGATGAACGAGAGGTAAGCATTTATTTAAAGATAGAAAAAAACAACTGAAAGTACATTGTAAGCTATTTGGGGGTGGCCTCCATGACATCACCTGTGTGCTGATAAGGCTTATCTGGTTTTAGATAAAAGGAATATGGAAATAAGAAGGTGGGTGGCTACGAGTCATGGAATTATGGTGATTTTAATTCACTCTAATATTTGTCATCTACTTGCCATCAAAGTATACATGATACTTTATGACCAGGGAAGATGATAACCATTTGCATATTTTGTTCGTTTGTTTGGTTTGGTTTGGTTTGGTTTTTGAGACAGGGATTCACTGTGTAGCCTTGGCTGGAACTCACCGAAAAGATCAGGCTGGCCTTGAACTCACAGAGATCTACCTGCCTCTGCCTCCTGAGTGCTAGGATTTAAGGTGTGTGCCACCACTGCCCAGTTTTTTTGTTTCTTATCATTTGCATTTTTAAAGATTATCATCAGAGCATGTTATGTGAGCTTGTGTCCTCCAGCCTATAATTAAGAGCAAATGACTGCTGCCTATTTCTTTAGTGTCCATGGAGGCTGGGAGCCCTGGTTTAAGGCTCTGGCCTGAGATTCCTTTGTGACTATCCCTGCACTTCACCTCTGCCCCAGACTCCTAGGTGCGGGGTTTTCTGGTGTGCATCACCATGGCTGGCTTCAGCTGGCTTAAAAAAGATGAACAGGCTTCCCCTCCTATGTGAGAAACTGTCCTCTTCTGTTCTTCTAGCCACAGGGAGACACTCTCACTCTTCCTAGCTGCTTGTTTAGGTTTTTCCCTCAAGTCTTTAAATGATGTACTTCCACTTTAGGTATTACTGCTCTATGTGCCAATATGACTATTCACAGTTTGATTTTCTTTCTTATCCTACCATACACAGGCATACTTTCCATGCTCCTGCCTTCCTGTCTGCCCAGCCGAGATCAGTCTTCAGTGTTTGCACTGTATTGATATTTGGAGCTGGCTCACATAGAGAATTTCCTGCCCAGCCTTTTGTTTCTAATATACTTAATTTACTAATACTTATTTTTAGTTAAATTCTAAACAGCTTACTATCTAAATCTCTTCTTAAAACTCCCATTCACATTACATAGTCTATCAGCTTCATTCTTTTCAGTCTTCTGGAACTCTCTGATATGCTCTGGGATAGTTTCTGTCTGTTCTTGGTGCATATTTGTCCTGAAATGCCCTCTCACCCTTTTCAGGAAATCCACCTGATGTCGGTTTTCTGTTGGGCCTTGTTTCTGTGCTTCCTTCTCCTTCTTTTGATATGTAATCCAATAACACCACAGAAGATAAAGTGTGAGAAGTAAACTTTGTGAAAATATTGTGGTTCTGTTCTCACCGTAGATTGATACTTTGGCTGGGTATAGAAATTTTGGTGCGAAGTAATTTTCTTTTGGACTTTTGAAAACATTACATTATCATCTAGCATGCAACATGATTTTAAGAATCTCTCCACTGCCTCTCTTGGAATCTGGAAGAACCTTCAACTCTGAGATTCTGTGTCTTTGTGACTTTAGTCCTATTGTTGTCCAAACACACTATTTCTTTTTATTCATACTTTTCTTGATTTATGACTGCAAAGTCTCTTAAGTATAAGTGGGAATGCTTTCTTTGCATTCATTCTTCTTTCCTTTCTTTCTTTTAAAGAAAGGGACTTTTTTAAAAGCCAAGGATGACTTTGAACTCATGCGGAGGAATGTTTTAAAGTTTTTAAAAGTTAATTTTCTCTCAACTCATGTTTAGAACTACTGTTCTAAGGCTGGCCAGAAGCCCTGAACCTGAGTGGGTCCTTGGCCTTTAGCTCAAGGTGCAGGCATGCCCGTTACCCGACTGCAGGGGCCACAATTCGAGTTGCTCTTAATCGTAGGTTCCGAAGGTTCCACGGTGGGGCTGGGGAGCCTGATTTTCAGCTTCTCTGTGCCTCCCATCCATGCTGCTGTAATATTCAGAAAAAGATCTCACGGTCTCTCGCCTGGAGGGACGGGAGCTAGCCAGAAGGATTCTGGGCTCCGAGTGGGATTTATGAGCTGGAGGCGTTATATACACACCGACGGGAGCGCCCGTGTCGGAATGGTCCTCCTCCAGCCCCCACGCCTTGCCTGCCCAGAGATCCCATGCTTTGCCCTTTCCACACAGCAGACCTCAAGTCTTCTGCCGAGACATCCGCTGGTGCTTAAAAGAGGCTTGAAACTTGTCACAGCTCCATGTTACTCCCCACTGAGGACTATTTCCTGAGACCTCTCAGAATGCTGACACTTACCTGTTCTGAGTGGGACTTCTTTCCCAGGCCTGGCAGATCCCTCACTGTTCACCATCTGCTTCTCAGTTGCCAAAATGTAGTGCAACTGTTTCCTGATCCATTCTCGGGACTTATGCCCCCCAAATACATGTTAATGTCAGTTTCGTGGTTTCAAGAGGGGGCAATTTTTAAAAAAATAAATTTATTCATTTATTCATTTTACATCCCGACCACAGTCCCCTCTTTCCTTGCCTCCCGATCTCACCTTCCCACTCTTTTCTCCCTTCTCCCTCCCCTTCTCCTCAGAAAAGGGGAGTCTCCCTTACAACCCCACCCCGGCCCATCAAGTCACTCCAGAACTTAGTACATCCTCTTCTTTTGAGGCTGAAAAGGCAGCTCAGCTAGGGGAAAGTGATCCAAAAGCAGGCAATGGAGTCCATGTCAGAAGTGACCCGTGCTTCCCTTGTTGCTAGGGGACCCACATGAGGACCAAGCTGCCCATCAGCTATATATGTGTCAGGGACCTAGGTCCAGTCCGGGCTTGCTCAGTCTCTGTAAGCCCCAACGGGCCTAGGTTAGCTAACACTGTTGGCCTTCTTGAGGGTTTTTTTTCTCCTCTGAGACCTTCTATCCTTCCCCACACTCCTCTACAAGACTAAGAGGGGGCAGTCCTGTTCATAAATCAATGCTTTCCTTTTTTTAAACCAGAAATTTAATTTACATATAGTATCTAAACATACATTAAAATATTAATTTTTTTTAATCTTTTATTTATTTTTTATTAATTACACTTTATTCATTTTGTATCCCCCCATAAGCCCCTCCCTCCTCCCCTGCCAATCCCACCCTCCCTCCCCTTTCTGCATGCATGCCACTCCCCAAGTCCACTGATAGGGGAGGTCCTCCTCTCCTTCTTTCTGATCTTAGTCTATCAGTTCTCATCAAAAGTGGCTGCATTGTCCTCTACTGTGGCCTGGTAAGGCTGCTCCCCCCCAGGGGGAAGTGATCAAAGAGCAGGCCAATCAGATTATGTCAGAGGCAGTCCCTCTTCCCATTACTATGGAACCCACTTGGACACTGAACTGCCATGGGCTACACCTGTGCAGGGGTTCCAGGTCATCTCCACAAATAGTCCTTGGTTGGAGTAGGAGTCTCTGGGAAGTTCCCTGTGTTCAAATTATCTTGTTCTGTTGCTCTGCTTGTGGAGTTCCCGTTCCCTCCAGCTCTTACTATTTCCCACTTCTTACATAAAATTCCATTCACTCTGCCCATCAGTTGGCCATCAGGCTCAGCATCTGCTTTGACAGTCTATACTGCAGAAGCTTTCAGAGGCCCTCTGTGGCAGGTTTCAAGGTGGTTTCCTGTTTTCTTCTGGCTTTCAGAGGCCCTCTGTAGCGGGTTCCGAGGTTGTTTCCTATTTTCGTTTTCTTCTGATGTACATCCTCTTTGCAAAATATTAATTTTTTTATCTTCATTAATTATCATAAATATTTTGTGTATTTTAAAGATACACAATAAATAAATAAAATAAAAGTCTTTTAACAAAGACTTTTGTACACTATTTTATATTTCTAGGGTTAAAAATGATCACTTTTTCTCCAAAAACCAATTTTCTCAGCATTATTTATTGAATAACCATCCATTTCTCTAGAGAATGTGAGTCTGTGCACCTTAGACTAAGTTCATTTTTGTTATAATGATGAAATAAATTTTTGTTTCATTTCTTTAAAATCAACACATTTTCATGCTTTCTTCTCACCAATGCATATTTTATATACTGGAAATATAAAAATAAATAAATAAAAATTAAAAATAGACCATTCAAGATAATACTGGTTAGGTAATAACCATTCCTTATACTTTATGCCATAATCTTCCCAGTTTTTATAAACATATTGCTTTTAATAGGTACACTATCCATTCGTGCTAATTTTTTACTTACATTTTATTTATTTATTCATTTAGTGGGGGATGGGAGTTGTCACAGTGGATGTCACAGGAGGACGTCTGTGGTGGTCGGTCCTTTCTTTTCATCATGTGGATCCCAGGGATCCAAATTGGATCATCCGGTTGGCAGCAGGTATCTCTGTCTTTCTAGCCCTTACGTTCTTGCGTATCCTAGGAATTCTCTTCATAGACAATAATTCTGTGTCTTCAACTAGAATCTCACTGTTTATTTTTATTAGTGTGTGCGCGTGTGTGTGTGTAAAATGTGACAGACTTTTTCTGGAGAGATAGGGACAAATGTCTACTCATCCTCATAGGGGCTGACTCTGGCTACAACCAAAGTCCAACTTGGTGAGTGAATGTTTTATTGGGGTTACTTACAGGAATAGAGGTGAGGCTCACTTACAGAAGCTGCGATGAATCATGAGCAAAGTGCACTGCAGCACGGGACAGCTCACAGAGCTGGGAACCTACAGCACATGCACAGCCTGCAGCAGCATGGAGAGGCCTTTCCAGCCGCCTCACCTGGTCTGAGCCTCTTCAGCTGGCAGCTGCTCTCTGCTGCTTCCAGGAACAGGCAGTTTGAGGGGGACTCCCAGCTGCCTTTATGTGCATCGAAAAAGGAGGGTGTGAGGGGATTTGGTCAGTTTCAGACACCCCCTGCGGCTATTTTGAGTTGTGTATGCCTTGTCTTAATGAGCTTCCTTGAGGTATTTCACCTCCCCTTAGAACATCTTGTCATTTCACTTCCCTGCAAAAATCCCTTCTTTCTTCAGCTTCCCTCCGAGATGGAAGAAACTATATAATTGTGTGTGTGTGTGTGTGTGTGTGTGTGTGTGTGTGTGTGTGTGTGTCTCAGTGGTGGATGTATACGTGTTTTCTTGACCACACACGGCTCAGACAGAAGCCAGAGGGCGGTGCTAAGTGCCCTCCTCTCTCTGTCTGCCTCCTCTCTCTGTTTCTTTGAGGTGGGGTCTCTCACTAACCTGGAGGTCATGTTATTTCACGTATGTGGCAGCCGGCAAGTCTTAGAGGTTTTTCAGTCTCTGCCCCCCTCACTGCAGGAGTCACAGGTGTGTGGGGACAATTTGCTGGAATCAGATATGCACAACATTCTTAAGGACTGAGCCACCTCTCCATCTCGTACTTCACTGCTTTAAAATCAATAACTCTGCTGCGTGCTTTATTTGGCTGAATATATTTTCCTCAATATGTAATTCCAGATTAGTCTCCAAAGCACTTTACTGAGTAAAATAAAACATCTTGGAATTTTGATAACATCTGCATTACATCAATAGATTAACTTGGGATATATGGCAATTTTGTAATTTTTTTTAAAGAACATGTTGGATATATGTCTCATCTATGCAAACCAACATTTGTTTTCCCCTGGAGTTTTATTTTTAAACAAATTATCCCAAAGATATTTAGAAGTATGCCCTCTTCTATATTTTATGAGCACCTACACTATTTCACACAGAAAATTCTTCTCTAAGCCTTCAGACCAAGAAACATTTACCTTCTTGTTGTAAGTATCTACACAAGCAAAAGTCGGGCTGGGGTTTCTGTCTCCTCCTCACTGGTGAGACTCACTGAGTCACAGGAGCCATATCAACAGAGAACCCTCTGCTCCTCTGTCTGGGACACTTGGGTATCATGGTCACTTTTCTTCCCACTTAAACTTTCAGTTTCAGTTTTGGAAACAGTCCCTGAGCCTGTTTGGGATTCTTAGCTTGTGTTCTGCTAGCTCTCAGGCCTGAAGCTGGCATCTTCGGTTCTGTTTCTCACTCTAAGCTCTTGAGCTTATAGTTCCTTGGACAGTGTGATTTGACAAAATATCATCTTCATTCTTCATATTTAAAGGTTACATTTATTTATGGGGATGCAGCACACATTACAGGTCAGAGGACAACTTGCAGGAGCCAGGTATTTCCTTTCACCAAGTGCATCCTGGGATGCATGACTCAGGTCATCAGGCTTGGCCACAGGTGCCCTTACTCACTGTGTCATCTTGTTGGCCCCAGGTCTCCCTTTCTTCATCATCGCTAGCTTCCAGTACTCATCTTTTTAATGCACTTCGACTTCTCATTAAGAGACTGAACATGGCTCAGAATTTCTAAAGTCTCAGCAGAACTTCCTTTCCTTATTGTCGGAGACTCTCAGGTCTGAAGAATAGACTGGATGGACCCCGGGCTGCCGGATCAGCAGCATCTAGTCTTATCATAACTCCCTGGATCTTCCCATGGAGGGCCTGGGAGGTCAGGACCTCTCGGGGTAACTGCACATGATAGGCACATTAGTGATAGGGAATCAAGAGAGGCTGGCAAAGGGAAGGACAGAACAGGAGGAGGGAGGGATGGAGGGACAGAGGGAGGGAGGAAGGGACAATGATGGCCTCTTGGCCAGTTTCTCTCTGAAATGTATCTTGGACTTAGAATAGATCATTAATGAGGTCACTTGTTCTGGTTTGGAGGATAACCCCCATGTCAGACGATCAAGGACTGTTCTTATCAATGACAGTCACACCTGAACTTCCTTTTTTGTTTTAGAGTGCTGCCCAAAGTGTTTGTACTCTTCTGCATTCCTTGGGTGCACTAACAGATGTGGGAGAGACGCATTTGACATATTTAGTCACGCTCAAGGTTACTTCAAGAACAGCCAATTTCTTTCAGTACCTCAGCTCTCCCGGTCTTTTCCCAGGCTTTGCCACGTACTTTGAGATGGGCAGAACCTGCCCTTCCTGTCATCCCAAATGCTAGCTTTTATTTCATTTTCTAATACCCCCTCTCTCTGGAATGGTGACGAGGAGAAACTGCTGGGACCAATGTGAGGAAGGAGAAACCCTAGGTCTACTATGTGATTCATGGCAGGTGGGGTGGGGACACAGTGTGAAGACTAGCATCTGGCCCTGGCCCAACCCCAGACCTGAGGTGTTCCTCTTCCATGTGAAAATAACAGTCAAGATGATGCATGAGCTCTATGATCTACAGACACATAATTTCCCCTGCACCACTTGAAGCAAGTGTATGTAAGAGGGAACTTAGGTACTGAAAGGGAATGGTATTAGCTCAGAACCCCCAAGACCAAGTTCTCAGCATAGAGGAGCTTTTTTTTTGCCCCAGAGGGACAGAGACCGGGATAAGAGACAAAGATAGGAGATAGAAGAAGAGGGAGAAGAGGAGGAACAAAGGGAAAAGGAAGCGGTGTTTGTCCTGTAAGGGGGTGGGCAATAACAAAGGACTGCCTCTGAGGAGATAGATGTGGCACCTAAGAAAATGACAGGAAGGTAAAAGGGGAACCCTGTGTGAAGAAGAGGTGTTTAAATTTAATTGAGCATGTTAAGTATGTGAACCAAAGGAGCTTTTGATTGCTGGACTTTAATACTTTGATAGCTGGACCTTGGTATTCAGCCTCAGGAGAAGGAAGTGGCCAAATAAACGAATAGAACTTGGTGGCTAGCTTTAGGAATGTAATCTAATCGTTTTCAGTGAGCAGAGGGAATGAGGGGGAGGACAAGGCCTGCCAGAGCCATGTTGTCTATACTCCAGCTGGCTAGTATCCCTTCAAGTAGAAAGAGATAAAACGACTTGTTTTCCTTCGAATCTTGTTTGCAAAGTGTTATGGTCTGTGCAGGCTGCCATGGCAAAATACCATCGCCTGAGTGACTAAACACCTGTCAGCACAGAGCTCAAAGGGAATAAGAGAGTTTATTCTTGAGCCAAACCGTCAATTATCCTTTGCCCAGGAACGTGGATTTTGGTTGCTCAGAATAACACTTTAATGTGGAAATAGTTTCGTGAAGTTTTTCTAATTACACAACAAAAGGAAGTTGTAAGCCAAGGTGTTTTCAGAAGCACTGGTGGCGATGTCATGTAGGCAGGGTGCGGGAAGATGAGGAAGTCCCTGCCGGAGGCTTCAGAGCCTGTTGGATGACATTCTTGGCTTTTGGATTGGTGACAACTTGCACTCTGTTAAGTTGATACATTCCCTGAAGTTTTCCCTGATGGCCACAGGGCTGCTGGCCAAGACACAGAGAGTGACGGGTGGCTGCTAAGTGATCTAAGTCAGCCCAAGATAGTTCTCCCTGAACACACTCATGCCTGTCCGAGCTCTCCATCATCAGGCAGTTCTTGTTTTTAAACTCTTTTTGTCATTATTGGTGACTGAGGAATATGTGCAGAGGTCAGAGGACAACTGTGGAATCTCTCCTCTCCTTCCAGCATTATGTGAGTCCCAGGGAACAAGTCTTCAGCACTGGGCAGCCAAAGCCGTCTCCCCAGCTGCAACAACCAGGAAGTTCTAGCCAGTCGGCGTTATAGAATCTTCACCCTAGCGTACCTTTTTGTTTGCTCCTGGGCACCTGTGTTCACCCAGCAGAACTGTGTTTTGCTCATGGTTCTGGCTTCCAGGTGGCAGCCTTCATGCTGGGTCCCCACATGGTGGAAAAACCTCTCGATTTTGTTTCTTCTCCTCATAAAGATACCAATCTGTTCTTGGGAGCCTCCTCTTCATAACCTCATTTAAACCCTGTTCCTTCCAAGAGGCCTCATCTCCTAATAAGTACCATCACATTGAGGCTAAGGGTAAAACAAATTTAAATTAGGGACAGTACCCTCTTTTGGTCTATGCACTAAATGATATTAGCTTCTACAGAAGTAAGTACTTGGGAAATGAGGGACAATGCTCACAGACCTTCCATCCTGGGGAATCTACCTTTTAAGAGAAAGACTTGTTGAGGGTCAAGGAAGTCCTGGATCTGCAGTGACTAGAAGGTCTTCATGGCTATGAATCTTCTCCTGTAGGCACAACTTCCAACCTTGCTGCTAGAGCTCCCTCAAGGGACTCCCGAAACCACTGTAACTAGTTGTATCCTTCTGCTTCATGGCTGTCTGCTGTCTGCTATCAGTAAGTGCTGGGACTTCTTTATGATTCTTCCTCCCAAGGAGATGAGGTTCTCAAAAGAGGAATCTTTTGCGAACTGGAGAGACAACTCAGCAATTAAGAATGACTTCTCGCAGAGGTCCTGAGCTCAGTTCCCAACGTGTGAGTGTAATTGCCGTTCTGGGACATCTGACACCTTTCCTGGCCTCCATGGGTGCTGCAGTCATGTATATATACCCTTACACAGGCACACATACATACACATTCTTAAAGGAATCAGATACATGAATAAACAATTACAGGCAGTGTAGCAAACACAGGACTGTTTTATATTAAGGAATATGGTAGCAACAGGAAGACAGAGATGGCTTTGCTTAGGAAGCTACAGGGGCTACAGCGCTTGAAGAATGGTAGGGGTGGGATGTAGCTCAGCTGGTAAAGTGCTTGCACAGGATTCTGAGAGCCCTAGATTCAGTCCTTAGGTGCATACCTGTAACCCCATCACTCAAGCAGAGGCAGGGGGATCAGCAGTTCAAGGTCATCCTCAGCTACATAGTGAGTCTGAGGTTGGAATGAGGAGGAGCCAGTGGGGACAGAAACATACTTGTGTCCATGTTTCTGGCATGATGGATACCATGACAGGGTACTGGGCATGTAGGTTCACAGACCAACTCTCTAGCTCCCTGTATCCCAAAGGAATTAGGGAATAGAAATTGATAGAGAAAATTTAATTTATTTACAGTTTGGCCAACCCAGCCAGGGGAGAGGGCTTCCTCCCCAGCAGACAAAGATTAGAACATAATTTAGCTAATAATTAATATTTTAATATAGTTAATTTACCCCTTTGAGGGATAAAGGGTAAGCGTGAGATTGTCTTCACTATCTGACAGACATGTTTTTATTCAAATTCAGGTGAGGAAAATGAGATCTTAAAGATCATCCATTCTTGTTTGTTTTTGTTTTTGTTTTTTTTTTTTCTTTTTCTTTTTGGAGACATTGTTTCTCTGAGTACCCTTGGGTATCCTAGATTTGCTTTGTAGAACTCACAGAGATCTGCCTGCCTCGGCCTCGCTGAGTGCTGGGATTGCAGGAGTGCACCACCGCATCTGGCTAAGATCATTCACTCTTTAAGATATTTACGGAGTGGGAATGGGGTTCAATAGACTGTGATAAGTCCTGTGTGTCCTAGCATGTCGGCATGCCTCCTGGCGAATCATTAGCAAACAGATAAAATCAATATGCATGCCAGGGAAGCTGAGAGCATGTCCACCCAAGCAGATCTAACAGAGCAAGGACAACAGGAAGAGTGGGGCACAGAGCCCTGAGGTGGAGTCCCACCACAGTGCCGGTGAGAAAAGTCTCTAAATGAATTAATAGAGCCGACACGAGTGAGTCCGTCTACCTAACACATGTCGTGGCACCACAGCACAGAGAGGTGCATCAGCAGTGAGTCCACAAACACAGCACTGGCCTCAGCATAGACGGGTACTATCGGCAGTGTGAGCCACCTGACGTGGGTGTGGGGACCAAATCTGGGTCCCCTGGACGAGCAACAGGCGCCCATCACCACGGGGATATCTTTCCAGCCTAGTAAACAGGTTTTTGTTTGGTTTTGGTTTGGTTTTGGTTTTAGAGACAGGGTTTCTCCATGTAACCTTGGCTGTCCTGCACTCACTTTGTAGACCAGATTGGCCTCAAACTCACAGAGATCTGCTCTTCCTGCCTCTGCCTCCCAGAGTGCTGGGTTTACGGGCATATACCATGACACCTGTCTTTAGAAAACACTTTATTAAAATGAAAACGAGGGCCAGAGAAATGGCTCAGTGGGTAAGGTGCTTGGCCACCAAGCCTGATGGCCTGGCTTTGACCCCCAGGACCCACAAGGTGGGAGAAGAGAGTTGACTTCTGCTGACCGTTACTTCGCCACCACACACGTGTGCACACACACAAACAAATAAAACGTAAAAAAACTCCAAAATGTACCATTCTTAAGCAAGAATTGTTAGAATTGGATTTTGGCGATTTCAAAATTGTGCAATGAGGTTATAGATGGTAAAAATTGCCATAAAATTACAGGAACAAATGAGCGTCTTTGACAGACTAATGAAGTGCATCTACAAAAGTGGATATTTGTAAAGGCCTTATTACACACCTATAAAATGAGACGAGGCCAGAATGTTTTTTTAAAGTGTCTGCAAGCTTTTGGTGGTAGTAGTTTTAGTGCTGGAGAGATTCCCACCCTCCTGGGCTCCAGCGATCATGAAACGGCCGGGACCCAGAGACCCACTGCCACAGTGGATTGTTCGGAAGCGTAACAAGAGTATTTATACAGATCGGGGGGGGGGGTCCTCATTAACGGTCGCTCTGAGGGGTCAGGGCTGCATATACACAGAGAAGTGGCCCCAAGAGCAGAGCTTGGCTCCTCTTTGTGCGAAGGGCGAGCTACAAACCCCACTGGACACTCGGGACTGCACTTAACATTGAACTCTGGGAGGCTGTGGTCTTTCCTATCCGTATGTTCGAGTGATAGAGTTTGATTTATGAATAGGCACAGTAGGCGATTAACATGGCAGCCAGGAACTAGCATAATACTGTTGACACCTTGTTGTGTTAATGAACTCTCTTGAAAGACTCGAGGTAACTATTAATGCTTTCAGAGTGCGCTTGAGCACAGGTAGCTGAAACTGTGGAGAACACCACCACGGATAAGGACGGATGACCGTACACGCGGGTGTTGCCTCTCCATCATAGCCCTGACCCCAGCACCTTATGCCTGCCACATGGCAAGTCCTTGGTGAGCATTTGATGAGTGAGTCAGAAGTGTGGACTGTGGCTGAGTAGCGGACTATGACTTCTGTGTCTTGCGTCATGGACCCTGTGCTTACCCTCCACACGACAGTGTTCAGCATGCTTCTCCCTTCTGTCCTGACGCTTAGCTCTAGGATTCTAAAGTAAAGACAGTTACACACCTACATTGGTGCACATATATTAACACAACCCCTTCATGTGTTCCTGCTCTGCCTGTACCGCATGATCTGTTTTATTCTGGAACTTGATAGCTACGGTTTTGCTCTAAACTTTAGCAGCGTGTTGGCCCTGCCTGAACTTGGAGATCAGTAGTGAGTCTATTCGCTTTTCAAGGATGCAGAACCGAGTTTGAGTTCCAGAACCCACATAAACAACAACAAAAACATCCCCACAAAACAAAAAAACAACAACCAACCAACTAAACAAACAAAATCAGCCATGGTCATGAGCGATTGTAATTCTCAGGCTGAGGAGACAGAGGCAGGTGACTAAAAAAATAGTAATGTGGCTAACCACACTCAGGACAGTCCTCTGGCTCCGTGTACACAGACATGTACCACCCCCACAAAACTGCCAGATTCAGCAGGTCACAGTGACAACCTCATTCAGGATAGTGAGTCCTCTATACCCCCAAGTTCTAACGTCCTAAGATGGTGAGACGGTCTGTGAGCCCAGCCTGCTAGTGAACCAGGTTTTGGAGGCTGCTTACTGAATGATGTAGTCTGGGCAAGCACTGCAAGTTGCCACAGAGCTGGAGGGACAAGCTCCCCAGGAATCAGAAGGGTCCAGACATGGCACGTGTGAGAACGGCCCCCGTGTGATAGGGAGCCCGAAGGCAGAAGTCTGAGATCGCCCTTGGCTCGTAGGCGTGTGAAGGAGTCCAGGACTCACACTGAGGCTGCACAACTCTCAACAGCATGGAAATAACTTGTTGGGGACATGAGATGGGGAACGGTATGCTGTGAGCCGTGCTAGGCACAGAGGAAGATGCTCTGGGCCCCTCGTGGGGATGGAACCCACTGTGTCCTCCAAGTTCCATGCTGGCTTCCCACAGCTTCAGAGCCTGGCCCCTCTTCCTGACAGTGCACCCAAGTCTGGGTTGCTTCCCCCTCCCTGCTGCTGCCAAGTGTCCCCAGGCTTCATGGCGTCGCCTTGGAACTCAGCACAGTTTCCTGCAGCTGAAGGAGCAGGGCCGCATGTTGCCACTGAGCTAGGAATTGGACTTAAAGGCCCTCTGGGGCTTGTGACAGGCTAGTGTGGGAAGATCTTGTTGCTAACCACATTTTGCCCTCCCTCAGGCTGCCCATTCTCCAAGGAGGAACCTTTGCCTTTGTGGCACCCTCCCTGGCCATGCTCTCTCTTCCTGCCTGGAAATGCCCGGAGTGGACTCTCAATGCCAGCCAGGTGAACACCAGCTCTCCTGAATTCACTGAAGAATGGCAGAAGAGGATCCGAGAGGTAACGGGGAGAGCTGCCTACTCAGTAGAGTCCTTGCTCAATGTTTATTATCAACTCCCCTCGAGAAAGATGTTTTACTTAATCCACTGACACAAACAAGGGTCTGTCCTCAAGAAACTGGCATTCCAGTGGCGTGTGTGTATGTGTTTGTGTGTATGTGTGTGTATATCTGTGTATGTGTGTGTGTATATGTCTCTCTCTGTATGCATGTGTGTGTATGTATTTGTGTATTTGTGTGTGTCTGTGTATGTGTGGGTATATATGTCTCTGTGTGTGTTGGTAGAGAAAGAGAAACACTACAGTAGGAAAAAAAATACATCACTCTAACATCGCCCTGAAGAATCTCAGCATAACGAGCCATAAAGCCAGTTCTGTCTGTGCTACAGTATCAGGTCTTTCTGCTGGACAAGGCCTCCCGAAGGAGTGAGCACCAGAGGAAGCCTTTTCATGTCAACCTCTTTGCACTAATCGACCAGTGAGTGCCCCGTTGTTTAGCTCACTCTTAGGATGGAATGGAACCCCCGTGTCTGTGTCTACTGAACCACATACATCTCACTTCCTGAAGCCGTGCGTGGTGAGCAGGCCGACCGCACAGCATACAGCCAGCCGAGGGTGAGAGCAGCCACAGGAGAGCGGACACCCTGAGATGGAAGGGACAGAATGCACAGAAGTGCTGTTTCTAAGAAACGGTTGTGGGAAATAGGAGACTTCGGAGAGGTGACCAACAATAACTTTCCCTTCCAGCGTTATGGCGGCTGGTGCCCCGCTCCTCACATTGCCACTGTACAAAACGATGCTCTCAAATGCTGTTTAAAGGGGACTTCATGGTTAAACAGACTTTAGACACAGCCAAAAGGAGGCTCAAAAGCAAAAGGTCAGCTAGGGAATAATTGAGAAGGTGGCTATGAGTGCCAGATAATGGAATACCTGAAACCAAGGACATGGAACATGGGCTAAAAAGAAAACCCAGGTTTCTTTCAGCGCCGACATCGCTCGCGCGAACATGGTGAACGTTCCTAAGACCCGCCGGACATTCTGCAAGAAATGTGGCAAGCACCAGCCCCACAAAGTGACACAGTACAAGAAGGGCAAGGATTCTTTGTATGCCCAGGGGAAGCGGTGCTATGACAGGAAACAGAGTGGCTATGGTGGGCAGACTAAGCCTATTTTCCACAAAAAGGCTAAAACTACAAAAAAAAGATTGTGCTGAGACTTGAGTGTGTTGAGCCCAACTGCAGATCGAAGAGAATGCTGGCTATTAAGAGATGCAAGCATTTTGAACTGGGTGGCGATAAGAAGAGAAAGGGCCAAGTGATCCAGTTCTAAGGTGATTCGGTTATGAAGACAATAAGATCATGAGCCTTTGTTCACCTCACTTGATCGAAGTTGGTCTTTTGCGGGGGAATAAACTAAAGTTTGTGCTTGGCAAAAAAAAAAAAAAAGAAAGAAAGAAAACCCAGCTTGCACCTAATAGGAGGGAACTCATGAAGGTATTGGAAAAACAGAGAGGCAGCAATAGTGAAGAGAGAAAAGGGTGAATAGTGCAGGGCCGTGAATACACAGGCCAAACAAAAGCATAGGAAGGCCTAAGTGGGAGAGCTACCCATCAGCCCACAGACACGGCGATGAAGCGGTGACACCAAATACAGAGCCGCAAAAGAGAAATGCAGGACTGGAAGACAGCTCGGTGGCTCCATGAGTAAAATGCAGATATAGGAACCTGAGTTTGAATCCCTAACAACCACTCAAAAAGCTGGGTGTGGCAGCATGTGACAGTACCCTAGACCTGGGGAGGGGGCGGGGACAAGGATCCGGGATCATTGTCAGCCTTTCCAGCCAATCAGTGCGCTCCAGGTTCAGTAGGAGACCTTGTCTCAAACAGCAAGCAGGAGCTGGGTATGATGGTGCTCAGGAGGCAGAGGCCAGCCTGAACTACATAGTAAGACCCTGCCTAAAAAAAAAAAAAAAAAAAAAAAAAAACACCAAAAACAAAACAAAAAAAACAAAACAAAACAAAACAAAAACCCAAAAGCGAGATGGGGCGGAATTAAGGAAGATGCTGATGTTAACCTCTAACATGCACACGTCTGTATACACACATACAAATAATAAGGTATTTTAAAATACCCCACAAAAGGATAGGAACTAGATGTTTAGTGTCCTTTTTACTAGCAACGCCAGGGCGAATAAGGTAATGCCACATTTTCAAAGTACTGAGAAAAAAATTATTATTCTTTCCCCAGATATAAGAATCTGTGGATATAAACACATCTAGAAGACAGTTTGGTAACATGTCCATTTAGCAAAGTACTGATTGCTCCCCCGCAGGGTCTTTCAACCATGGGCTTTTACCAGGTTTACAGTAGCAGGCATGAATTGCCTCTCAAATCCAAATAGAAAGAAATTGGCCATTGCCGGATAACGGTCATGTCACTTATATCACCGATAGGCTCATAGTACGCAAAATGTTGGTATTAAAGCACGGTGTTATCTACCACTGAGTGAGACACTGATTCTCCCTCGCCACCTCGCCTCCCAGCACCTCCCAGCACTGTGAAAGCCAGCCAGCAGGGAAGACGACCTCCTTTTCTTGTAAAGGCACCAATGCTGCCATGGAGGCCTCCGCCTCTTGGCTTCATTAAACCCAATTACCCTCCAAGACCCCCATTTTCAACTACTATCCCAGTGCAACTAGGGCTTCAATGAGTGTATTTTGGAGAGGCACAATTTAATTCATAGAGGTAGATAAATTAGTATCAACTATGGGGAGATATGATGCGATCCATATTAATGAAAAAAAGTATAGAAAACGAGCAAGCAAATATTTGATAAAGTAGCATAGAAAGCAGATGATGGAGTTTTGACTCATACTATTCGGGACACGTCTATAAAATGTGTTTATCGTGGGATTTCTTAGACCAGCTTATGTTACCATCCCCATTTCTGTGACGACAGACCTAAGAGAAGCAAGTTGAGGAGGAGGGTTTCATTGGCTCCGGTTTAGAGGACACAGCCCATCATGGCGGGGAAGGTGTGCTCAGCCCACGGCTGCAGTCCTTGGGGGCAGATGCTGTGGTGTAACTTGCTCTAGAGGGTTCTGGAAGCAGAGAGAGAGCTGGGCAAGAACCAAGACTGAACTTTAGTGGCTCTCCCCTCCCCCGATGGCTCCAAAGGTCATACATCCCAAAGGCTTGATGGCCTCCCAAACAGTACCACCAGCTGCCAATCAAGTGTTCAAATGCATGAGCCTATGGGGTCTGTTCTCTATCAAGACAAGGTAACAATGTAGTCATATTTTTAAAGCTAACAATAACTCCCAACACTCAGGGAGGCAGAGGAAGAGGCAGGTGGATCTCTGTGACTTTGAGGCCAGCCTGGTCTACAAAGCGAGTCTAGGACAGCCAAGGCTACACAGAGAAACCCTGTCTTGAAAAACAAAACAACACAAAACAAAAATCACCTAGGCTGACCCTGTGTGTGATCCTCAACAATCTATAAACGAGATATGATGCTAGAACTCTGGAGGTGGGGTCAAGAGAATCAAAAGTTCAAAGTCATCTTTAGCTACCTAGTGAATTCAAGGTTAGCCTGGACCTCAGAAGACCCTGTCTCAAAATAAAATACTTTAAAGTAGAAGAGTTACCATCCACATCATTAAAGCAAAAAGGGAGAAACAGACCCATTCAATCCAATGGATCAGGGGCACATAGCCTAAAGCTGGTCTGTTCATTGTTCCTCAACATGCCACAAGCTAAGAGTGGTTGATACTTTACATGGTAATTTTCAGAAACACAGAAAAAAGAATAAAACTCCCTGACACACGGGGTGGTCTTCAGACCCAGCACTCGGGAGACAGAGGCAGATGGATCTCTGAGATCAGCCTGATCTACAGAGTGAGCTCCAGGATAGCCAGGGCTACACAGAGAAGCAAACAAAAATAATGATATGAAATTCCAATTTCATTGCCTGGAAATTAAGTTCTGACGAAGCATGGCTTGCTTATTTGTTCTCCTCCTGCCCGGAACTGCCACACTTGGTGTAGGCCACATGTGCCTAAAATATTCTAACTGTCTGTGGGGAAAGTTAACAACCACTTGCAGCAGAGAGAGAAAGAACAGAAAAGCGGAGAAGCAAGATGCTGAGTACCCCTCCGCCCTCCTGGCGAGTCTTCCTTCCTTGCCACTAAGATCTATGAGTAATTGTGAAGCCTGTTTTCTGAAGTTAGGTGAAAATGGGAGCTCAGAGCTCCCCCAACCTTCCTTCCTTTGTGTTGCAGCTTGGCCTCTGCACTGCCTGGAAAAAACTCCCTAGGTGTGACCTAGGGCTGGGCACTGCGGGGAGGCCTGGCCCTCGCTGAGGCCCACCCTTTCCTTCAGTTGCAGGGTGCCGTCATGGTGGCCTCTTGTGTCCAGATGCTGGTGGGTTTCTCTGGTCTCATTGGCTTTCTCATGCGCTTCATCGGCCCCTTGACCATCGCTCCAACCATTTCTCTGGTGGCTCTGCCTCTCTTTGATTCTGCAGGCAGTGATGCTGGGACCCACTGGGGGATTTCTGCCCTGTAAGTATTCTCTGAGAAAGGCAGGCCGTCTCAGTCCCGTTTGGTGGAATCCAGGATACTGGTGAACCCTCGTGGCTTATAAATACTTCCATGGGCATTATCATACCTCAAAAAGCACCACAGTTGATACTTAAAATTGATGACTACTGTCAGGTATTTTAATCTTACTGATTCCGCACAGACAGTTCATCACAGCAGGGTATAAAAACACCTGTTTGTGAAAATTTGACTGTACTGGTCCCTTGCCAGCTAGGACTTCACTGAGCTAAGAAGGGCACAAAGGCTGGCCCCAGCCTGAAGGGTGCTGCAGTCTATGGGAGAAGACTGGGGTCCGAGAGCCTGCTATGGCGGGAGATTGCTGTGAGTCAGGGGATACTGCAGTGTGCAGGCTGGGATGTTCCGAGGTGTGATGTCAGCCGAGGAAGCTCAGGAACCTTCGGGGAAGCGAAGCCGCCAGCATTTACACTGGGCTTACGGGTGGTGTTCTCATTCACCCTGCCCCTGTGGTCTGAGAGGAGGTGTGGGGGGGGCATCAGGGATCAGAGCTTCCTGGAAGACGTCTCTGACTCCAGCCCCAGCAGCTCTAAATGGCTGGCTTGATTCTGCCACCGGCAGCATCGTTCTCTCAGACCCCCAGAGGGGACAGTCTCCAAGCTCACTCTGTTCCCTCAGCCAGCACAATCTCCCAACGGGCTCAAGCCCTCTTCAGGATGGCAGGACTCTTGCCAGGGCTTCCCACAGGGACTCAACAAAGCCACGGTCGCCGCTGGCACGTAATGGCTCCACTTCCTGGCTTGTTCCTAGAACCTGGGGTGCCTTGTGCCCACCATGAAGAACCCAGCCCACTAAAGTAGTAGGTATGTTCATCTGTTTCTGTTTCAGGACCATCTTCCTCATTGTGCTGTTTTCTCAGTACCTCAAAAACGTCATGGTTCCTGTGCCTGCTTATGGAGGGGAAAAGAAGTGTCACATCTCCAAGTTCAGACTGTTTCAGGTCTTCCCTGTAAGAGCACCCCTTAACCCTCTTTTCAGTCTTTGTTGCCTTACTTGGAGCACGTGGGGCAACCTCCCTGTTTCTGGCCAGCTGCCAACCCAATCCTCTTCCTATGAGGCTGAGGGGTGTGTGTGTGTGCGTCGTGTGTGTGTCTGTGTGTCACATCCCCTGGTGGTTGGTGGCATACCATCTCAGGTCCCTACTCTATGCACTGGTTTGGGGCAAACAGACAGCCTTAGCTCCTGGCTGTCCTCATAGCCAGGTACCAGAAATGACAGCTTCACCTCTCATGACACACGGGTACCACCTTTTCCAGAGCTTCCTAAAAAGAATCATCCATGCTTCTCTCTGAGTCCCTGGAGGAACAGCTTTCCATCACACGGTGCTCTCCCACGGGGAGAACCTGCCAGGCATTCTGGGACTCCGCTGTGTTTCAGGCTCTGTTAGGGGAGTGGGTCTAATTCATGGCACAGATGAAGATAAGAACACAGTGTGAGAGCCAGGCTGTGACCCTTTTGTCACAGGCTCTGCCCAGTGTGCACATTTCTGTCCCGCTCTGCCCAAGGTCTCTCTCTTTCCATAGTGAATTTTCTGCCTTGTTTCCAGTCTGTTTCTGCGCTAATTTATCAATGGATGTAGCAGATTCCCATTGTCAGTATCAATGTCAGTAACCTGACACACCAGATCGTCCCCCTCCCCTACACACACACACACACACACACACACACACAGAGGAGGGGTGGGGCAGCAGGTGTGAAGGGCAGCTCCCTTTGGCAGGTGCTGATGGCCCTGTGCATCTCATGGCTCTTCTGCTTTGTGCTCACTGTCACCAACACCCTCCCTGAGTCCCCCATGGCATATGGATACATGGCCCGCACCGACACCAAAAGCAACGTTCTGAGCCAAGCTCCCTGGTTTCGCTTCCCTTACCCAGGTAAGGAGGAATGGGTGTCCTTACTGCTTGGACACATCTGTGGGATTCGGGGCACTGGATGGAGGATTGAAAGGGTTGGGGGGGGGTTTCAAAGAGAGATGGGCTCCAGGAGAGGAGGGTGAGGAGGGAGATTCCAGGTTGCTCTAACGTGTGTGTGTCAGTGGGGATTGTGTCGGTCGGCTCCATGATTGCCAGATCTCTGAGATAAAGCCTCAGCCCTTGCTTTGCTTTTTATTTTGAGGCCAAGTCCTGCTAAGTTGTTCAAGCTGACCTTGTATTCACTGAGCAGTCCAGGCAAGCCTTACACGTGTGACCCTCCCACCTCAGCCTTCTGAGAAGGATTACCCACATCACCCACTGAGCCCAGAATGTTCTAAAAAGCCCTTGGGAACAGTAGGCCAAATGTCCTTATTCCCAGAGCCAGTATAAGGCCCTCACCCAGCTGCATGTTACCCAGGCCCCTCAGCCTTGGGGGCTGTGAGGGAAGATGAGAGGGAGGCCCTGACCTCAGGCAGATCTTTGGGTCTTTTGATAGGTTCAGGGGAGCTCAAACAAAGGAGACTTAGGGCTGAGTTAGAATATTTTTGGGGAGACCAGAGCTTCTCATAGGCCACTTCTAGTCTCACCTTGAAGTATATGAAAGTAGCCGGGTGGTGACGGTACAAGCCCATCCCAGCACTCGGGAGGCAGGGCCAGGTGGATCTCTGAGTTCAAGGTCAGCTTGATCTACAGAGGGAGTTCCAGGATAGCCAGAGCTAAAACAGAGAAACCCTGTCTTGAAAGACAAAAACAAGCGTAAAAACAAAGTACATGAAAGTAACTAGTACCGAAGGTTGGGCTTGCCTGGTTCATGGCTGTAAGGATGTCCTTCTAGTGGAGACTTTTAGCTTCCAACGGCTCAGAGGCTTCCTTTGAAGAAGGCTCCATTTCCACCTTTCTGTGCATGGCGATCTCTGCTTCTGGACACCCTCACGGTGGGAGGGCATGGTGGATGCTGCCCGGGCCTCTGCACAGTTGAACGCTTCCTAGGCTTGAAAGGTTTCCAGAGAGCTCTCCGGCAAAGAAATGACTTGAGGTCTCACAGAATTCTCTGCCCAGATAGTCCCCTGTGTTCCCTGGGCAGGACAGTGGGGCCTTCCCACCATCAGCCTAGCTGGTGTCTTCGGGATCATCGCTGGAGTGATCTCCTCCATGGTGGAGTCGGTGGGTGATTACCACGCCTGCGCTCGGCTGGTCGGGGCCCCACCCCCTCCGAAGCATGCCATCAACCGCGGCATTGGCATTGAGGGCCTTGGCTGTCTGCTGGCTGGGGCCTGGGGGACCGGGAACGGTACCACCTCCTACAGTGAGAACGTCGGGGCGCTGGGCATCACCAGGGTAAGGTGGGGTTAGTGGAGGCTCCCGGGGTGGGGCTAGGTCCCTGCAAATCAGTTTCTTGTTGTAGCTGTGACAATTCACAAAGGCTGGCTTTAGACAAATATCACCCTGCTGCTCTGGCAGTGAGAAATGAGGTGGGGCCTGGGTGGGGCTAAAGCAGAGGTGTGGACAGAAATACTCCTCCAGGCGGCGCTGTCCCTAGGCTGTGGTCCCTGCTTCCATCTTTTCCTGTCACAGCTGTGAAACGTTGTCACATCTCCTACAAAGACATGTGAAGCGATGCTGGACCAGCAGTGTGGTGTAGGTAGGAGACCATTCCTAGCTCACCACCCCCAGCTCAGGCACCTCTGTAAAATCTCTTTGCCAAGCACAGCAAGATTACATACTCCCGGCCTAAAGCAATAGTTCTCGGCCTGTGGGTCGTGACCCTTTTAGGATCACATATCAGATCTCCCGCATGTCAGATATTTACATTACTATTCATAACAGTAGCAAAACTACAGTTATGACGTGGCAACAAAATAATATTATGGTGGGGGGGTCCCCTCAGCATGAGGAAGTAGTAAAGGGTCGCAGCATTTGGAAGGTTGAGGCCCACGGCCTAGGGAATCAGAATGTGGCCATCTCTGCAGGGGTCAGGATCTTGAGGTCAACACTTTGCCTTCTTTGGTTGTGGTGGGATATTCATTGCCTTCAGCCTAACCCTGAATATTCAGGTGCCCCTAGCCAGACCCACCTCAACCCCCCGGGTCCCCTGACACTCAGAGGTCTCTGAAAAACACATATGCTCCATTCATCTGCAGTCCTTGTCTTAGCAAACCTGCTCTGCCACTCATGTCATCTTTAACTTCTTGCTGTCCTGAAACTTTCTGCTGGGATCTATTTTCTCTGCAGGGTTCCAGGCCTGTCCTCTTTGTCCCCGTCCTAGTGCCACAGAGTTGGTGCCCAATACTGACTAGTCTCCACTTAACATCTCTTCACCCCCCCTCCCGGTTCCTACTGCGGAGCCCAGTAAGGAATCCTTATGGAGGAGCTTCTAAATGATGTTGAAACGATAGCTGTGCTACCCTCCACATTTCAGTGTGTCTTTGCGGAGGTTTCCATCCTGAGGTCTGCGCACTCTGGGAAATCCAGGGTTCTCTCCCTGCCCTCATCCTGACTCGCAGTGTCTTATGGCTTCGTCCCTCCACAGTTCCAGTGTGCAGCCTGCAGGCATTGTTCTACCCTGAACCCCGAGTGACCTGTGCTACTGCTGCAGCTGAAATCCACACCAGATCCCCAGCCAGAGTCTTCTCCATAGCCACTCTCAACTTTGCCAAGGTGTCCAGAGCCTTTAGTCAAGGCTGTGACTGCGCCAGAAATGTAGAGTAGGCTGGATGAGCTTGAAGCAGCAATAGTTTCCTTCCCGTTAAAGGAAACAGCTTTCCTGTGAAGAACAGAAAACTAGATTTCATAAACAAAGCAGATGTTAGTGGACATAGTTTCTAAGCTGAGGCCTTTTAGGGGAGGTGAAAAAGCAGGAAGTAAAGACGAACAGATACAAGGCAAGCTATGCATCAAGGAGGTTGTATTAACCCTGAGAAGGGACAGGTGCAAAGAACTCTTGCTTTTATGGGCTCACACTCCCCCCTGTGGCCCTTTCAGGCATTGCAATAACGGTTTTGCGTGCATGTGTGCCTGTGCATGCCTGTGTATGTGTGCATGCCTGTGTATGTGTGTGTGTGTGTGTGTGTGTGTGTGTGTGTGTGTGTGTGTGTGTGT
>NW_026586550.1:10097303-10097825 GCF_907164565.1 Psammomys obesus
TGTGTGTGTGTGTGTGTGTGTGTGTGTGTGTGTGTGTGTGTGTGTGTGTTGGGAGATCAGGCTGAAAGGCACAGAACTCCTGGCACTTCTCTAGGATGTCACAGCTGCCTGACTAGATGTCAGTTCTGAGGCCAATGACACACTCAGATGATGGTGGGACAGGGGATGACTGCCCCTTTACTGCGACCTTTGGCATGACCGGATGGACCTAACAGACCCACTATTTGTCCCTACAGTGTGCTCAGGCAACTGCTAAGGGGTTACACGAAACAGAGCATTTCTGATGACTCTTAGCCTGAAAAGTGAAGAATAAGCATATTCGTAGTTAGTTCATTGGTTGCTGCTTTAGCAGACTTTACTTAACACTAAAATATCTTTAAAAACTATTTTCTGACTGTGGGGGGAAAAGCACAAAGCAGAAACCCACCAACCTATTTGGAAGCTTAGTGTAGTGTATTCACGCTATTAGATACCAGAACGCCAGCCTCCTCCACTCACACTGGTGGGACGGCATGGTGGTGC
>NW_026586550.1:10097835-10130763 GCF_907164565.1 Psammomys obesus
GGAGAGAGAGGGAGGGAAGGGAGAGGGAGGGAGAAGGGTAGGGGCAGGGAAAGAGAAGGAGAGGGAAAAGAGGAGGGGAGGGAAGGGAAAAGGGAGCTGAATAGGGAGTTAGAGTCTGTGTGTGTGTGTGTGTGTGTGTGTGTGTGTGTGTGTGTGTGTGTGTATGGTTTTCTGTGTGTCCTATATGCCTGTGTGTGCATTCTGAAGCAGATTCCATGGCAATAATGAGCCCTCCACTGAAATGAATTAGGGGAATCTCTGAAGATTCCTATCTTTTAAGATTCTGGAGCCACATATCTTTAATTCCAGAGGCAGGCAGACATCTAAGTTCAAGGCCAGCCTGAACTCAGAGCGAGTTCCAGGAGAACCAGACCTACACAGAGAAACCTGTCTCTAAACAATGACAAAAACCAAGCAAACAAACAAAGATTCATTTGCTAGAACAGCAAATGATGTGTGAGCTAGGTTTTGGATGTTAAGTGAAACGCCATACAGACAAGGGAGAGACCAAAGTCCATCATACACTGTAACAGTCGCTTGTTGAGAAAGTGCGCTGAGTAACTGTACGATGTGCCTGTTCTGGAGGACATTAGAGCATGGCTCAAGTCACCTCACCACTTTGCTCTCACACTCTCTAAGTGAGTGAGGGAAGGTTTCTCTTTTTACTGTAAAATATACAAACACGAAACTTCCATTGTAACCCTTTCTAAATGGTTAGTGTGGTAGTTAAAAAGCAAACACATAGCTGGGTGTGGTGGCACACGCCTGTAATTCCAGCAGAGGCAGACGGATCGCTGGGAGTTCCAGGACAGCCTGCTGTATAAATTGAGGCCAGGACAGCCAAGGCTAGACAGAGAAACCCTGTCACAAAAAAACAAAAACCAAACCAAAACAAAAGTTATATATATTTTAATTAGTTTATTATTCACCATGTCATGCATATATAATATATTTTGACATTATTCTGTTATTTTGATAAAAGATTTCACCACGTAGCCCAGGCTAGCCTCAACTGTCTGAACCTCCTGCCTCAGCCAGAATCAGAGTGGCCATAGTGCTGGAGCATTAAGCACACTGAATTGCTGGGCAGCCCTTGGCATGCTCCTAGTCCTCACCCAGCCTCTCTGTTCCTCGTTCCCTTTCCTGTTCTTCCTCTCCAATCCTCTTCTCTGCCCTCACCCCACCCCAGCTCTTCCTTCCCCTAGGAAAGTTTCCCTTGGCAACCTTTCCTGTTTCCTGTCTCCACGGATCTGAGGCCCCTGGAGACCTCATGTGAATGGAGAGATAGTATTTGACTTTTTGTGTCTGGCTTGTGTCTCCCAGCCCAGTGCCCTCAAGGCTTCTATCATTTTCAGTGCTGTGATGAAGTTCTATGGCTAAAAGCAAGTTAAGAGAGAAGAGATTTACTTTAACTTATAGTTCCAGAGGGATAGAGTCCTCATGACCATGGAAGGCTTGGCATGCTGGAAGGGGCAAGTGAGAGGGAGGGAAGGAGGGAGGGAGGCAGGGAAAAAGAGAGAGAGCGCAAGAGAGAGCACAGACAGGCTCAGGAAGGACCACAAAGCTATAACCCCCTCGAGCCCCCCACTCCCCAAGGCAAGACTTAAGCTCCTAAATCTCCCATAAGCTCTCCAGACAGCACTGACTGTAGAGAGTGTTTAAATGCGTGAGCCTAGGGGGCATTTTGTTTTTCATTTACATCACCACAAGGCTCACTTGCACATTGCAGTAGGGGTCAGGAATACTTTTGCTAGGGACCGAATACTGCCTCATTGAATGGCTGTGCCACAGTTTTTTCTGCCCCCGTCATGCCCCCACATCCCTGCTCTAGCCCGTCTCTTGCTTTGTCCCCACTGCTTTCACGAGCATTGCAGCCTGGGCCCTGGTTCATCACAGTAGTGCGAAGGAAGCAGGAGCGGGGTTCCAGGGCACCTAACTGGCCTGGTGCTCCTGCCCCTTCTCTCTGAGTGTGCAGGTAGGGAGCAGGAGGGTGATTGTGGCTGCGGGCTCTGTGCTGCTCCTGATGGGCGTGTTCGGGAAGATCGGGGCTGCGTTTGCCACCATCCCTACCCCGGTGATTGGAGGCATGTTCCTTGTCATGTTCGCGGTCATCAGCGCTGTGGGGATCTCCAACCTCCAGGTGAGGCACCTTGGTGAAGAGCCGTGCCGCCTGCCCTGAGAGGAGCCGGTGGGATGGAACTGCAAGGGAGACAGACAGAGGAGGAGGGAGGGTTAGGGGGAGGGGGACGGAAGGAGAGGAGGGCATCTGCGGTCCTAGGAAGCACCCTGACCCGTACCCAATACGAGAAGAAAAACAGAGAACTGCATCTTAACCCCCCAGACCAGCCACAGTGCACATGCCTGAAGGTCTGGGGCCCTGCTGACCTCGGGGCCCTTTCTCCCACAGTATGTGGACATGAATTCATCCAGGAACCTCTTTGTGTTTGGCTTCTCCATCTACTGTGGGCTCGCCATCCCCAACTGGGTGAACAAGAACCCGGAGAAGGTGCAGACAGGTGAGGGTGTTGTGTCCTCTGGGCCGTCGCTGCATGGGCTGTGAAGGCGGGCAGCCGCTGGTCCATGACCTGGCACTGCTGTCTCCTGCCAGGGCTTGTCCAGCTGGATCAGGTCATCCAGGTGCTGCTGACCACAGGCATGTTTGTTGGTGGGTTTCTGGGCTTCGTCTTGGACAACACCATCCCTGGTAAGGCTGCGGCCACCCCACAGTTGGGTTTGTGGGCATCTGGGCAGTGCTGGGGCCATCGGAGAGCTTCTGTCAGGCTGTGCCCAGATCACCCTAACTGGGCCCTGGGGCTGGAGTCAGGGTAAGGCCTGGCCTAGCTTTGTGAGCTAGAGCTGCTGCAGAAAAGCATCACAGGATAGGGTGAACGAAACAACACACTCTTCTCAGCCCTCACGCTGGAACTCGGAGGCAGGTTGGTTCCTCATGAGGACCTTTCTTCTTGGCTTGCAGAGGGGGGCCTCACATTGCCTTTGCTCAGCGCTGGCACACTCCTGCTGTCTCTCTGTGTGTCGCAAGCTCCTTCTGAGTGAAGAAGACAGGGCGGGGTGGGATGCGGCTTAGTTGGTAGAGGTTTGTCTAAACGTATAGAGTTCCAGCTTCCATCTACGCAATACCTAAACCACTTGCTTTGATGCACACTGGGAATCCCAGGGCTGGGGAGGTGGAGGCCCGAGAGTCAGGGGTTCTGGGTCATTGATCCCCAGCTATCTAGGATATGTGAAGCTTTATCTAAAAAAATAATAAAATAAAAGGCCTGAAGGACTCTAACAACAGACTCCCTGTAGCTTGCTTACCCCTTTAAATACTGGCAAATGCTGACAGCCTCAGGGCTAGGCTGTCAGTGTATCTCCTCAAGGAATACAGTTCTGCCATAGCAGGGCCCTAAATTGGGTGATTCACCAGACACAAAAGAAAAAAGAGCTGACCTTGGCTCTCTTAAACCTGTAATAGATTAATTGGCGGGGGGACACACAAACACATAGTCATTCATTCATTCATTCATTCATTCATTCATTTTTATTTCATTGAGATGTAGCAGGTTCCTCTCACTGAGAATAGAAAGAGAAGTAAGGTGTGTCTCTGCCCTCCAGAAACTAATAGAGGAAACAGACACACAAGGGGGTGATAATGAGGCCTGGGATGAGCTAACTGAGGTGCAGGGACTGACGGGGGAGGTTGACAGTGAAGAACATAGAGAGTCCATCTTGGTGGTTTCTGGTGAGACATCCACACCCACATCTCTCCTCTGCCCCCACCCCATGCCTAGCCTCTTTTAAGAACTTCCGGGGCGGCACCAGCTTCACGATTCCTATTTTTCACATTGTGCTCCCCACCAAACAGAAAGTGTGCCCGAGTTCCACCAGTGCACACGGACAGCTGCCCCTAGGAGCTGAGGGAACTCTGAGGTTCCATGGGTGAGCGTGAGGCTGGGTACCACAGGAGTGGGGGCTCTGAGATCGCCTGATGAGCAGAGGGGATCAGAGGGTCCCACCACGGCTTGGAAAGGGAAGAGTGGAGGGAAAGCAGGGGCGGTGCACACTCAGGTACTGCCAGGGGTCAAATGGGCACCCATGGGGGGCAGAAGCACTTGTACACCCAACTGAGACCCAGCCTTGACTCCTTACTGTCCACTTACTTCCCAGGCAGCCTGGAGGAGAGAGGTCTTTTGGCATGGAGTCAAATCCAGGAGGAATCCGAGGAGACCCCAAAGTCCTCAAAGGTCTATGGCCTTCCCTGGGGGATTGGCACCAAGATCTGCACCTCTTCATGTGCCCAGATCCTTCCCTTCTGGCCCAGGCTAGATCACCGTGGGGATGAGATGGGAGCAAGCCAGCTCACTCTGTGTTCCCAGATTTCCTCTGGGAAGCACCTGTGGACTGTTACAGAAACCAAGATGTGAAGAGAATGGTCCCACCCCCATCTCCTCATGGCCAGACTCTGGCCACCCATCTGCCTGCAAAATGCAAGGGTCTCTGTTCACGAATAGGCACAAAAGGGTCCTTCCCAGGACCTCCCACATGGGGCCACTTCGGTGGCCAAGCAGCGCTGATCAGTGTGAAGCTGGCCTCAGGGTGTCCTTCTGCTGTCGCTCAGCTCCCATGTGGACAATGGGATCTACACAGAAGCCTGCTCTTCTACTATGCTTGGCAACATTCTGGTGCATCTTGAGGAGGAGGCATGGGGTAAACAGGGGCAGGCTGTTTGCTGAAAGGTAATGGGGCCAGGCAGCCTGTACTCCTAGCCATTCAACAGGCTGCACAGGAGGATCACAGACTCCAAGCTTATCTGTGCTACAAACCAACTTTAAGGCTAGCCAGGGCAACTTAGCAAGATCCTGTCTCAAAATAAAAAGTAAAAAGCAAGCTGGGATGTAGCTCTGTGATGGAGAACTTGTGTAGCATACACTTGTGTTTCCACACAGAAAAACAAACAAACAGAAAACACTGACACGATTGTTTTGGCTTCCTTCCCCAAGAGGCAGGGACCTCGTGGCCTTTCAACTCTCCCTGTAGCTGATTCCTGAAGGTTGATATGGAAAAATAATAGGAATGTCCTTTTATACCTAGACCCATCCAGCAACTGTCCAGCTTCAGGACATGTGTCCTGGACATCTAGGTAGAGTAAACACCGGACCCACGGCTGCGCCACACCCTGCTGCCTCATTCTTCCCAGAAGCCCGCCACACTTTCCTGCTGCTCTGCAGTGTCCTCTCCAGATGTGAACAAGGCCTGGACCTTTCAAGGAGACACAGCGCAGTGTGGAGGAGAGGAATCAGGCTGCTCTGAGTGCCCAGGCCCTGGCTGCCAGAGCAGGGCTTCAGGCTACTGCGCAGCTGCATTCAGTCTTGTCTGGGATGCCTTCAGAACCCTCCACTGTTTCCCAGGGGGATCAGGCTCAGGTCTTCAAATTTTGATAGGCACGGAGTCATACGAGCCAGAGAAAGGGTCCATCATTTGTCCCAACCCTACCTTCCCTACTTGGAACTCTCTTTGCTTGACTAAATCCACTTTCAAGAGAAGGAAGGGCTGGGGGGGTCAGCTGTCAGGGTGGGGTCTAGAGGCCACTTCATTTCTACCAGGTCTTTCTCCGTTCTGTGCCCCTACCATTCATCTGCCTCTGCTTGGCATCAGGAGGGAGGAGCTGCCTCCTGCCAGTGCTTAGAAATGCCAAATCTGTGATCAAAATGAGCAGAAAGAGGGTGTGCTGGGAGGGGGCAAGTGTGTGCTCCCTGTGAGGAGGACGTGGAGAGGGCACCGAGAGCACTGTGAGCCACCGATTCAGAAGCCGCCCATCCTGCTACAAGGGAGGCAGAGAGTGCAAGTGTGTCTGTGGGAGGTGCCATGGAGGCCCGCTGGGCTCCCTTCTCACTCCCGCTTTCTTTTCTCTGTTGAATCTCCAAGAGCACCACTCTCCGAGTGACCGTGGGATCGGGAGAGATCACCAGGTGGGAGAGATTGGGTCAAAGCCTCTGGGTATCAGGACACAGGAGTTTTTCTCCAGGAGGAAAAAGAAATCTGTGCGATTCTTAGAGACAGAGTGCTAAGCTCAAGACATCAGTGGCAGCCAATGGGGAAGAGCCTTTGGTTTGTGTGCCCTTCTGCAAGCTCAAAACTGGGGATGTGTGATCTTAGCCATCTTTACCAGGCAGTGGGGTTGGAAAGGCTGCTCTTAAGGACTCTTTTGGCACACCTGGAGCCCACACCTTGTAGCTTCTAGAACTGCCGGGGAGGCCCCTGCAGAGAGACAGACACCACCTCCTGAAACAATACAGTTCTGTGTGTGAAAATAACAATGGCTAGAAGCAGGGGAGGGCGGAGAGGGGAGGATTACCACTCAAAGCTGGAACTTCCTGGCTGGGAGCCACGGTGCACACTTTTAATCTCAGAGCAGATGTCCCAGTGAGTTTGAGGCCAGCCTGGTCTACACGGCAAGTTCCAGGCCAGCCAGGGCTACATAGTAAGACCCTGTTTCAACAATGTGAATTTCCAGCTTCAAAGTGACCGAAGTGAGGGATGGAATGTGATGCGACTAAAGTCTGAGGTGGGCCAGAGCCTCTCAGCCATATGAGAAAAGCTGAACTCAGAACATGGAGTCGGAGAAGGCCCAGCCAGATGCCCGGCTGGTAAAGGCACTAGCTGAGGCCAACAACCTGACTTCCATTTCAGGCCCCACAGGGTGGAAGGAGAGAATTGACTTCTTCAAGTTGTTCCCTGACGGTCCCACCACACACACGCACATATATATATACACACACACACAAATAAAGTCATGTTTTTAAAAGAAAGAAAATGGAGGATGAGATTTATTTATTGGTTCTTAAAGGAGGGGGGAGGAAATGGGGAGGGCCCCAGAAACATAGGAGGGATGCCAAGGAGTACTAGATGCAGAAGGGACCAACCATCATGCCCACGGGGCCTGGGGAAGCTCTGTGGGGCGCAACACAAAGTTGTAAACTTACTGAAAACAGTTTGAGATTTTTGTGTGATTTTAAAAACAAACAAACAAACAAACAAACAAACAAAACTGGTTTTACCTTTCTCCATCCAACTCCATAGAGGACAATAGCAAAGGTTGGGCTTACCTGGTAGTGCCCCTCCCCCTCCCGCCCCTTCCTCTCCCTCCCAGCTTTTGCTGCTTGCCTGTTGCACTTTCTCCAAACTGCAGCTGTGCAGTGGTCTACTGTGGCTGCAACGCAGCTGGGTGCCTCACTGTTTTGAGCACAACACATCTGTGGGGCTGTGCATTTGCGTCTGTTAAAGACTTGCTCCTTTTTGGTTCCTGCATGATGTCTGCCCTAACAAAGATCTAACCACCAGGCAGCTGTTTCCAGCACCCTGGAAGTCAGGTGCCTGGAGCAGGTCTGATGCCATTAGACCCCCGCCTCGGGCAGTGCTGCTTCCTCTGGCACTTTCAGGGAGATAGGCTTCCTGCCTAACCTTTTCCAGCTTCTAGCCTGTGCTCCTTGGCTCGTGGTCCCTTTCCCTGTCTGCAGAGGTTACCATTTGCATTGCTGTTCTACCTCCTGTTCTTTTATCCTTGAAGTCAGCCTACAAAACTGGCAATTATTTTTATGGAATTGTTGGTATTGTTTTGTTTGTTTGTTTGTCCCCATGTTAGATAAAGCCTTTGTCAAAGTGCTGGAGGCCGATGAATGGGCAGAAAGGAAATGCGCCCTGAGGTTAGCTAGGGATGGTGTCCTAGTTAGTCACCTAGTCCTTGCTACGGTGAAACACCGAGACCTAAGCCACTTGGGAGGGAAAGAGTTTATTTGGCTTATGCATCCATATCCCTTTTCCGAATTGATGGAAGTCAGGACAGGAACTCAGTGAGGGCAGGAACCTGGAGGCAGGAGCTGATGCAGAGGCCACGGAGGAGTGCTGCTTACTGGCTTGCTTCCCATGGCTTACTCAGCCCACTTTCCTATACAACCCAGGCGCACCAGCCCAGGGATGTCACCACCTTCAATGGGCTGGGCCCTCCCTCGTCAATCTCTAATTAAGAAAATGCTCTCCTAACTTGCCTACAGCCCATCTTATGAAGGGATCTTCTAAATCCGAATTTCCCTCCTCTTCTCAGATGATTTTAGCCTGTATCAAGTTGACATAAAATTAGCCTGATATCTCCACTCTTTTGCTTTGACCTCATTCTATCAGATTTTCCGCTCATATCCCATTCCATTGACAGCCCCATACCAGCCCTCCTTCTCCAAAGATATTAATGTGCAGGTCACTGGCCCTGTTCACAGAAATTGTCTTGATACTTGGTGACATTCTATCCACAATGTTCACCTTCTTGCCCCATGACCTCTGTGTGCCTGAGCTTCATAGTAACATGGTCCTTCCCAGTCCCTTAGGTTGAATTTTGGATTGCCTTCATCTGTGTCTCCTATAGGCAAATTTAAGCTTTTTTTTTTTTTTTTTTTTTTGAGACAGGGTTTCTCCATGTAGCTTTGGCTGTCCTGGACTATCTTTGCAGACCAGGCTGCCTGGAACTCAGAGATCTGCCTGCCTTTGCCTCCCTGAGTGCTGGGATTACAGGCATGTGCCACCCCACCCAGCTAATTTTAAGCATTTTTTTAAATAAAGAATTTTACTTATTTATTTGCATGTATGGATATCCAAGGTCAGAAGAGGGTGTCAAATCCGATAGTTGCAGGAGATTGAGAGCTGTCAGATGTGGGTGCTGGGAACTGAATTCCAACCTTCTGCAAGAGCAGTTAGCACATCTAACAACTGAAGCATCTCTCCAGCTCCTCCAGAAATTCTCTGACTTCCTGTTTCCCTAGATTACGACTTTAGGTCCCTGGAGTCTGGGATCCCTTCCCTCTGTCAGCATTTGCATCTTCCCTCTTCCTCTTCCCACCTTCCTCTTATTGTGTCTCCCTCTTCTTTATCCAACCAGAATTCAAGGTCAAACCAGTCACCCTTTGCATTTTCAGAAAATGTTTCCTTGTGTGTGTATTCACTGAATGTGATACTGCAGTATATAAGGATGTTTTCATGGAAGTATATACTGTATGTTGACATTCTCTCTCATAGCTTCACCCTCGTCTTCCCCCCTTCTCTCCTATTACTCCCCTTTGTTCTCCTAGACAGTTTTGCTCCAACTTTCATGCTTAGTGTGTGTTCACGTGCTGCGTGTGTAAGTAATTTTATGTATCCACATAAAATCTAAGAAAGTCATATAAGAGTAGACATCTTCCTGAGACCAGCTTAATTCACCTAGTCGTCCATCTTGCATTCTTTTTTTTTTTTCCTTTTTTTTTTTTTTAAATCTTTTCCATCTTGCATTCGTAATGCTCCCTTCATCACAGCCCCTTGGCTAACCGTCTTTACTGAGCAGAACTGATCTTCACTGGCTCTTTGCTGCTCACAGTGTCGCTGGAGAGAATTACAACCATGGTCTTCTGAAATTCATGTGGGTCCTAACTTGCCTCCCGAGCCAACTCAAATCTATAGCCTTCTCTCTCCCTGTCCCTTTTTCTCCCTTCCATCCCCTGTACTGCCCAATCTCAGCCTCCTGTCTCCCCGAGCAAGCTCCGGGGAAGCAGCGGAGGACCTGTGCAGATGTCCACATCTCTTCACCTCCCACTTTCTGAACCTGAATCCTCAGGTGTCCCTCTGAAAGAACCCTAGGCTGGCTCTCTCCTCTGGGTACAGAGCCCACTTTCTGATCCCTGCTGGAGGGGGACCCTGCTGCAAAGCTCCCTCTTGTACCACTAGGTTTTCTTCTAATCCTTGATGCAAGCACATAAGTCTTCTCTTATTTGTATTCATTTTGAAAGCCTCTTTGTCGTCACTCGGCCTGTCATGTGGCATGGTGGGCTGGAAGCTGCAGGGTCTGCCCCCGGCCTGTGCTTTGATAATTATGTTGCAGGCCTCGGACCTGGGCTTAGCTGCTTGGAGGTTCTGTGAAGGGCAGACACATCCCCATCCCCTCTTTCAGTCACTGTAGCCATTCAAGCCTGGTCCAATTAAGCCATCCCATCTCCTTCTAAAACTTCCCTTGTGTTCTCACCAAGCAGCCTTGGTTTTCAAGTGTGTCCCTTAAGCACAGTCATTAGCAAGCCAATGCAGGACAAAATGGGTTTTTGGAAAACACTGTCCTCCCTGAGCCGCATGGATTCAGGGCCCCAGGGACAAGGGAATTTGGTGAGAAGCCTAAGCAGGGGGGACATTTCATAAAGGTGTTTTTCGTAAAGACTCTGTCAAAGAGTACACTGGAAGAGCATTTCCCCCTTGACTAGCTTGTGTGGGACAGGCATGAGGTGATGATCCTGGTGACACCTGTGCCAGAAGCAGAGTTAGAGTAACTAGAGGTGAGCTCAGTGCTAAGTGCCTCGGCGCCCAGGCACCTCCCATTCCACACCATCTGTGCCTTGGAGCCGCTGATCTATGGCATTCATGGTTGTTGTCACCGTCAAAATCTGCACACTGTCCTCAGGTCCTGTGGTGCTTATAGTCTTCTAGCCTACCTGGGCCATCGAATTTGCTCTTGGGCCTTTATCATGGCTGCCTAGCAAGATATAGGGTTTCTTGAACCTTTAATTTCCCTTTTTTTTTTTTTTTGCCTAAGTTATTTTCACAGATTAATAATGTTCAAACATTTACTTTTAATAAACCATTGAAAATTTATTTTAAAACAATTCTTGGACATACTTTACCATTCATTAAAGAGGAAAGCTAATTTGCATGCTAATGAGATGGACGTACTTGTTTTACATAAAGAACTGAATCCTGCATGAAGAGTCAAAACCGCAGAATGTAGCATGTCTTCAATATTTTTCAGAATTGAATGATATTTTGGCTTTGTGATCATCAATGCTAAGACTGTCACTGTGACAAACACAGTACAGAATGCAGAAGTATATTTAAGCCATTTTAGAAATTGTTGGAAATTCTGTTCTATTTCTAAGCCAGAATCTACTTAACTGTTTTGTTTTGTTTTTTAATAAACCCAAAGTTTCAGCGCATCAATTAGAAATTTTCATTTTTACCTATTTGAGACAGGGTCGCTCTATTATGTGGCTCTGGCTGACCTAAAACTCACTCTGTAGACCAGGCTGTCTTGGAACGCACAGAGATCTGCCTGGCTCTGCCTCCCACGCTCTGGGATGAAATTTGTGTGCCGCCACACCTGGCAACTACCAACCTTTAAATTAAAATATTCTAACGCAGCATAATCCATAGACAGACAAATTTGATACCTACAGGTTGAGGAATGTCAACAGGAAAATATTCAAGTTCTTGTTTTCTGTAATTAATTATATTTCTGTAAAAGGAGAAAAATTTGTATGTAAAGTGTAAACAGTGCAGTTCATAACACAATGGCCTCAAGTCTGAAGGGAACTCTTTGTGGCAGTGTTTGTTGATAGTGCCTGGTGTGATGGCACGTGCAGGGCAGTGTGTCTACCTCCTGTGTTCAGAGCAAATGACGTTGAAGTTGCATGACTTGGTATGGTCGGAGCACCTTAGCTACCTTATGAATGCAGTGACCTCAAATTAACTTTTGACCACTGCGTGTTCAGAAAATTTTTACTGTTTCAAAAGTTTGAGTAGATTGATTTACTTTATGTATGTGAGAATGAGTGTTCTGCCTACATGTATGTATGCGTGCCACAGGTGTGCCTGGTGTCCTTGGCGTTCAGATGCCATTGGATTCCCCAGAATTGGAGTTCCGGATGATTGTGAGCCACCATGTGGGTGCTGAACCAAACCTGGGTCCTTGCCAAGCCTAACAAATGCTCTCAACTGCTGAGCCATGCCCCTGTTGCCATTTGTGCGTGTGTGTGTGTGTGTGTGTGTGTGTGTGTTTAACCCCTCCCACAGTCAAGTTATATGATTCCTGCCATTGGTTACATGGTCCATATGAAGCTGCAGCCTATGGCACAGGAATCTGGGACCCAGAGATATGTGTGGCCAGTGCTGTAGGCTAGTGAGTGCTTTCATATTCCTACCACATCCTAGTTCTTTAGTAGAAGATTTTTACATTTCTTCTTCAGTCAAAAACACACTTGGTGGTAAGGCAATCTGATACTCTTTTCTTAATTAGTTTTGTAGATTCAGCCAAACCCCTTGCTAATGCTCCTGCCAAGCAGAGGAACAGATGCCCTGACTCCCAAGAGAACAAAAACAACACAAATCCCACAGGGAACTACTGACTTTAGCCATCAACTTGGACTGTCTACAGTACACAGCCATCTAAGCAAATGCTTACAGGAAGCCCATGAAGGCACAGAAAAGATGTGGTTGACACCTATAAACACTCAACTTTATAGAGTGGCAAGTGTGAGAGTATGGGTGGGACAGGTCTAGTTAGTCGAAAGCCATGGAGTAGAATGGAGTTTGGAGAATAAGAAGTTCTGCCTGGAGAGTCCAGCACTAACCCTGGCTAAGGCTGTCAGACCTACAGGTCCCACCGCCCCACAGCCATGTGACCTCTCTCCCCTTGCTCCCTGCCTCCCCACCCCACAATGACCCTACCGAAAAGTCACCATCGGAGGATTCCTGACTGATGTGGGGACGGCCCTTGGCAGGGAGGAGCAACATAAGACATAGTGAATCCACCCTGTTTCTGTAGCATCCAGAAGGGCCTATGGGAGAGGGCAGGGGCACACAGGCATGCTGGGGCTGAACCTGACAGTGGAGCCATCATTCCACATGGCTCTGAAGACACCCCATGACATTCTGCTGTGCTTAGGGGCTCCCGGCACATTCTGCTCCAGACAGTCCCAGCTTTGGACTGAAGAAGATGAAGGCAGTGAGGGAGGGACTGGCCAGAGAGGTGCATGTTGCTTAGAGCCATGGGGGCAGGCTCCTCTGGGGAGATTCACATCACATGCTGGCTTATTCTGGGCTTGCTGAATGAATGGAGGGAGCTAAGCACCTACTCCTTTATTTCCAACGTAATTCAGACCACTAGGAGGGCAAAGCCCCCGGCTGCCCACCTGTCTGGAATGGGGCCCCCATCTGCCTCCTTAGTTTGATCATTTATAAGCTGTGAAGTATCAGGTGAAGGATCCCATTGGGCTCCTTTGAAGGTTCTCCTGAAAGCTAGGAGCATAGAGGCATCCTAGGATTACCTTTGTGTCAGGATCTCAGGAAACAGGGGTTAGGAGGGGTGGAGAGATGGTCTGTTAAAGCACGTGGGAGGCCCTCAGTAGAAGGCGCTATGGTCATTGGGACTTACAAACTGTAACAAGCCAGGCCCTTCTTCTCTGCAACCGAGTCTATCAGCTGAGCACAGTAGAGAGCCAGACCCCACTGGATGCACATGTCTGTACACAGACAGGTGGGAGAGATTTACTTTAACCAGCTGGCCCATGCTATCGAAGTACAAATCCAAACTGACCCTGCAGTATAGGGTTGACCTGAGACCTGAGCACTGTTCCTGGGTTCCCAGAGCACACATGATGGGCTGGAGAACTCTAGAGAACCCACCCCAGCAACGTCCAGAGTCCAGGACATGCTGAAAGGACTTGAAAGCACATCACCCACAGGGCCAGATCCTGACTATCATCTTTGTGGGAAGCTCACAGACAGGGCCTTGGCCTGTGATGGAGAGATAGTATCTCTCCATCTACCCTTCGCAGGGACATGGTGAATGTGTGTCCTGCAACAGACTAGTCCCTTATATTCAACAAGCCCCAAAAACCATTGCAAGGGCATGCTTCTCTTAACACTTTATAGTAACCAAAAACTAAGAACATTAGAAAGGCTTCTGGAAACAGCCTTTCTCAGAGGCTTGAAAGACAACAAGGTGTAACCCTAGCTACTAGCATTCAAACTTGAACCCCCTCCCATTTAATTGTTTCCTGCCGGGCCATCTGCATTACAGATCTTCATCATCAAAAGTCTCCAGGCACCTCAGCAGCAGCATGTCATCATCCACTGGAGGCTCTGGCTCCTGAGGATCAGTAAGCAAGAGGCGGCAGATTAGGATCCAGGACTTTCCAGGCAGATAAGAAGGTCCCTGCAGCTTCAGGCAGCTTCAGGGGTTATGGTTATTTCAATACAACATTCTATAACTTTCAGGAAGGGCATCGAATATTTGGCTCCTGCCCCATACTTGGAAATCTTACAGCTTAATCTAAATGCCCGTCTACAGATAATGGTGCCCTGCATAGAGGTATGGACCTCGCGCTGGCTTTAAAGAAAGGAATGTGATGGTCCTTCAACTGTGGTACAGACTGTCAGGAAAAGAGTTAAGGGCAAGGCACTGTGCACAGCAGGCACCCATTTATGTTTGGAAGAACACACAAATATTGGCAGACTGCCGTTGAATGCATGTGCAGGAAACCAGTCATGGTGTTGCCTCTGGGAAGGAGTGGCTAGTAAAGCAAGCACAACGACAAGAGAGACTAAGGTTTTATTCAATATCTTTTGGTAAGTTTTGAATTTCATACCATGTAGATGGGTTACTTATTATGAAAAAAAAAAAAACCCAAAAGAAAGAAGGAAGGAAATAAGGAAGGGTACTGTGTTAGCAAAGACTTCTCATTCTTTTCAAAGGCAACTTCTCAGGACTCCCTAGTGTCCCTTCCTTAAAAGTAATTCCAGAGTTTTTGATTTCCTTCTCTCTGCCAAGCAGAAAATGACCCCTGCTCTTTTCTGTAGATCAGGGTTGATCCTTCTGGATCCTAATAGCGGTCAACCACTTAATGAGGGTAGGCCTCCTGAGGGTGACACCTAGATGTGGGTTTTGCAAACCCCCACCGTGACCCCCTGCTCTGGAGATGCTGAGCACTGTCAAAGCCATCGGTAGTTAGAGCGAGGCACAGGAAGACAAGAGCGTCCAGGAACAGCCCCGCCCTGCTAACACTTCCTTCCAGATGCTGGCGGGCCGCTGGAACCATGGGCTCTCTGCTGCTCTACACCACTCTTCAGAGATGCTGTGTGCATGCCAACAGAGCTTCATCAGAACCTTCCCATGAAGGTGACAAGGGGCAGCAGAGAGCTGGAGGTGCCTCATGAAAGAGATTGAAAGCTCCCTTTTCACACCAGGCTATCGGAGCACAAGGCTTCCTGCCCCATCACTTTCAAAACACAAGTTCTACGGTCCTACCTTCATAAAGCTGAATGAGGATCCTTTAGCACCAAGAGTCTGGATGGCTAGTGAGACCCCACGGTAATACACAGGAGGGGTACTCTTTTAACGTACTAATTTAAAAGTGTACTCTTCTAACGTACTAATTTAATCGCATTCAACAGAAAGAGTGGGACAGTAGCTTTAGGATAGGCATTCGAGTATTGGTGTGAAGAAGAAAATAGACTGCAGGGACAGACACTGACTTCAAGTGGGACTTGAACTGTGAGCAGGCAGAAGGAAGGAACCAGTGAGAAAGGGGCTGGAGGATAGCTCTGCCCATGGAAATGGTGCCCTCACTGCAAGTGTCTGTCATTGTTATAGCTCTACTTTAAACAAACAGCTGGATCTTGCTAAGTTAGTGAGGAAAGTCATGGCTGTGCATCCAAAAGGGCCTGTCCTCAGGAGGTGTGGTCACAGCCCCCACCATGAGTTTCAGGAACAGCCTCCTGACTGAGGTTCTGTGACTTGTGTCACCACTAGCTACAGTGTCAGCTTTCAGAGAGAAGTTAGCCTTCAAAAGCTGACCAGAAATACTACTGCATACTCGCAGAAGACTAAACAGAGAAGCTGACACAGTGTTTATGGGTGCCTGCTAGGAACCAGCCCCTGGGATCTGGCTTTGCCGATCTGTCCTGGAGGACAGCTCTCTGCCTCTTTCTTCAGTTTCCCTGGTCTCCTCCACTGTTCAGGAAGCACTGGAATGAATTTGAATAACCTTAGACCAAACCAGAGAGCCTGAAAACCCCCTGAGGTGGTTGGAGTCAGGGTTAGCTAGAGTGCCCTCCCCACTAAAGATGCTGGGCAGAGGGTCCATCATCCCACTCTATCTTACCTGGTTTAATGGAGTGTTAACACAGCAAAGGCCTTTTAAAAAGTCAACGATCTGTATGTAGAGCTGAAATTTCTCCTCTGTATTTTCTGAGCTGCAGTTGGGAAACACAGAGCTGACAGTAGAAGAAACAGAAACCATTTAGGATCCTAACCTTTCACCTGGGCCTGCCACCACCCATGCCATAAACACTGGCTCACTGTGCAAACTTTAAGCACCCAGTTGAATTCTCAAGTAGCCCAGGGATGTCCCTGGGAAATGTGTACCAGCTCACTGAAATGCCATATCTGGAAAGCCTGGTAAGTACTATGGCAAGCCTGCCTCTTGTGTCTTAATGGTCATGTTCTAAGCTGTGTCACCCTGAGTGAAGGAATGAGAGCTCCTCTTGCTCTCAGGCTCCTGCAGCAGGACCCATGGTTCTGGGCCCATCTGAGGCAGCACAGGGAATCCATACACAATGAGTTCTGCCAGCTAGTGGCTCCCACTCAGCACCCCACGGTACTCAGCTTTGAGGAGAAGAAGTAGTTCTCTGTCATGGGCTTCTTCCTCTCTATCTTTAGGAGCAGCCCTGTGCAACCAGTGCCTTGCAGGACAGAGGCTGTGGGTATCATAAGGCAGACCTGCTCTCAGTTCTTCCTCGAAGGAGGTTCCAGTTAGCTCAGGAATCCTTTTCCATGGAAGGCAGGAAAAGACATTTTAATAGTTTCTTTTGTCCTTTCAGCAGAACGAGGACTTCTTGACAATAGCCTCTGGCAGCTTCTTGACAATGTTGTCCTCACAACCTAAACCCAGCTTAGAAGTAGGAATGTTGGGTTCTACATTTGCTGCAAAATGATCCTCCACACGCAGGTGGGAAGAGCTCATACTGCATCACCTCCTGGTAAATCCCCAAGCCTGGTGAGGGCTGGGTGAGGCAGGCAGAATGGAGGAAACAAGGTGTGCATTCAGGAAGCTCGAAGCTCTGCTTGATGCCACCCAGGTCATGGCTGCCAGGACGCCTTGCAGGCTGCCACTGAAAGGACAGTTTACTCTGTCATAAGGGCATGGATGTCCCTCAGTCCCTAGCAAAAACACTTACATGTCAGGCATATTGTCAGCCATGACCACAACTTCTCAAACAGCAGATGCAGGCCTCCAGTTCTGGGCTGGCCCACTCTGGGAAACGCCCCCCTTGGTATTGATGGACCAAGATGCTTCTTGCTTTAAACCTTTTCCGTCTTCATGTCTTCTCACTGTGGTGCACCCGTCCTGCCCTCTGCTCCTCCTTCCTCTGTTCCATCAGTCCTCTCTTTGTACTGCTTAGATATCCCTTCAACTCCAAGCTCATTCCTAAGTTGGCCCAGGTTCTCTGTGCCCCATTTCTCACAGATTGACTGCCATTGCTTGCCTCATAGACTAAAGGTTAGTCTTTCCCCTCCAAAACTTCAATTCTTGTAAGTATGAATGATGGGGCTATTCAAACCCACAGAATGATGGAAAGGTGTCAGGACTCTTATAATGTAAAAGGGGCCCTACAGAGATCTGGTTGGCCTTGAACGGCCAACCTCCAGAACCCTGAGCAATGAGTGCCCATTGTTTTTAAGGTGTGTTGTGTCAGGATGCCCAGAGCAGGCGTAAGCAGAACCAAGGCACACTGGGGAAGCCTGGCAAGTAAGAGCTGTGCTCTTAGACCCGAGCATATAACCGGATACGTGCCAGCCCTGGGCCAGGGAGTATGAATTTCTTCCTCTGGGGACTATGTGTTTGTCTGCAGGATGCAGAAGAGTAGCTGTAAACACCCCAGGAATGAGGCACTCATGCACACCCACCCACACACTCACACTAACACAGCCTCACACTTACATGCTTGCTCACACAATTTCATATGTGTGCACATGTACACCGCATACTCACCCGTACATAATCTCACATCCACGCACACAGGTACACCCTTTCCTACACCACCTTCCTCACCTGATGTTAGACATGTGCTGAGCCTCACTCTTATCCAGGAAACTTGCCACATCGAAAGCATCTTCAAAAAGGATCTGAAAGGAACCACACAATGACCTGTGTTAGAGCTAACACCGTAGTCAGCCCTGTGCCCAGGGTTACCGGCCGAGAGCAGCAGATAGGCTCTCGCCAAGGAGAGAAAGAGCTGGGGACCGCTGCTGTCCTCCTCTGAGAGGCGGTAGCCAAAGCCTCGGGCTGCAGCCAGGAAAGGCCGGTCCAAACCTCCCAGCTGGAGATCTGTTCAAGTCTACACAACCCCATCTCATCCTGGGTACCTGAATACAGGGCTGCAATACAGGTGCTGACTTCCACAGCCTGCTCATTCCCTGGCAAGCTCAGCATGGTACTCCTTACAGGTCACAAGAGCTACAGTCACATGTCTATCCAGTCCAAAACTCTCTAAAATCTAAGTATGCATGCATGCATATATGTATGTATGCATATATGTAAGTATCCACACATATATGTATGTACATCTGTAAGTATGTATGTTTGCATATATGTAACTACCATGCATGCATGTATGTATGTAAGCATGTACATAATATGTAAGTATGTATATATGTACATCTGTATGTATTATGCATGTTAAGTATGTATGTATGTGAAACTTAAACACATTGACGGTATTAACAGTTGTCTGCTTTATAAAAGAACTTTCTGAATATCAGGAGAGTTCTGAACCAGGTGAATTAGGAACCAGTGAGTAACTATCCCTCCAGACATACTCCCTGCTGACACACTGACCTGTTTTTGTTTTTGTTTTTTTTTTTTTTTGCAGTCATTTTCTTCATCATGTCAGAAGATAAAGTTACAATGATTAATCATATGAGAATAACCTCTGGCTTAGACTCTTGTTGTTTACATAGTTTCTGGTCCTGCTTTTTACTGAATTTGTGTTCAAACAGAATACTAACTGTTCAAATGTGATTTACAGTTCAGATTGGGAAACTTAGCAAATAAAAAGACAGGGTACCTCGGTAAATTTGAATTACAGATTAGAAGACTTAATACTTATTTATCGTAAGAAGGCTCCAAATACTGCAGGAGATAAACTTGAATTAAAGTATGATCTGCTTCCTTTCTCTACCTCCCTGAGGGGACAAGAGGGCTTCTCTGGCCCTGACTGTACAGGTGCTGGCAGGTCTGCCCGGGCTCTCCCCCCCCCCCCCCCCAGTATTGTGGTTCTGTCCCAGAGGGCAAACATTTGCTCTATTGTCTTCCTCATTTGGCCCCCTGGAACACAAGCCTGTGAGATGTTGGCCTTCCAGCTGACTTTCTGGAGACTTTTGCTGTCTTCCTTAACTACTGTTGTCACTGCAAGGACAATCTGGAAAGGACGCATGGAAGGGCCCGTGCTCCTGTCTGTCAGGCTGGCGTTCCTTCCCACAGATCTGAGACAGAGCGCTCCTCCCTAAGCTAACCTCCTATAATTAGTCCACGCAATGGCAGACCACTCATTGTCCTCACATATACAAGGCCCTGTCATGAATCACCTGCTGAGGGGCATTAAGAAAGTCAAGGCAAAGGACCACCCCACTGGTCTGCTCACCTCTTCTGGGGTGGACTCCAGTGAGCAGCTGGCCCCTTGGCTGTCCACCCCACTGTCCTTCACGCTGCCCTCCACACAGGCCAGCTCTAGGCAGGCCTGGGTGAGGTCTGAGAAGCTGCTGTTCTGTTGCTCCCACACCTGCAGGAGACTGGCCTTTTTCTCCTCAGAGAGGGTCTGCCACAGGTGGGAGATGGCCGCGGAGACAATGGGAAGTGTCGCTTCCTGTGGGGAGATGATGCTGTTCATGGTCAGGAGGTCCATCGTCTGCTTGTAAAAGTTGAGGTACCTGGAACAGACGTGTGTGTCCCTCAGGCCACAGTCATGGCGACCATTTCTTGTTTTATCAATAGCATGGTTTGTCTCTGTCTTCCCCCAGCCCCATGAGTGCAGATGGCATCCTGAAGGCCATGGAGGACACAGATTTCTGTCACTCCCATCTCTTCTGCTCCTGAAGCTCTCTGCCTTGTACAAGGCTTGGCTACGTTAGCTCTCCTCACTCTGGGGATATTCTGAGGCTATGAAGTAGCTGGCTTGTCACACTCCTGCTTGAATTTGGGGCCTGAAAGTCTCAGCTATGGAGTGGACCTCCTTGTCTCCAGTCCATGCCTGGCTTCCAGAGGGTCTTAAGTCTGTGGAGGAGGCATTAGACGTCTGGACAAGCCAGGCACCATCTTTCCATAGGAGCAGATGTGGCCTCGTTCTCTACCTCCCAAGAGCAGCTTTCTGAGGCGTGTGTGTGGTGGAAGGAGGGGTAGATTACTTAAAAATTACTGCCAGCAGCACCCTTTCCCCAGGGACCCCAAATAAATGCCCATTCTAAATAAAAACTGTATTTGCCATACAGATGTAACTTTCCTGGTGTTTGCCCAGCCCCTGAGCTGTCTCCATCGGGGTGCTCAACACAGGGAAATCCTGTAGTTCAGTGATTTGGAACCCGGTTCGAATCACGTGTGTGTGGAGGCTGCCACACAGGCCAGCTGCGGTGTCTGTTCCCTTCCCCACAGAATCTCCCCATGTGAGTAAACCACCATCCCACTGGTTCTTCACACCGTTCAAATTCCAGGAGGTCTGGCAACAGAGTAGCAGAGGAATGTGAGAGATCGACTTTTTTCTCCTCTTCCTCTTCTTCCTTCTCTTCCTGGTCCCTCTCCTCCTCTCTCTCTTCACCATTTTCTCGTTCTACAGGTCCCTGCCCAACAGCCTGGGGGGGACACCATGGCAGGGAGCTGTTCTGAGGGAAACTGGTTAGGAGCACACTGGGGGAGACAGAATTGAGAGTGTGAGGCAAGCACTGCCAGGGAACACACACACATTCATAACACAGCTTTGCCAACTATACAATCCAAATATCTAGATAATAACTAAGCGGCCCTTAGGAATACAAGATGGCTCGGACAGCATTTGAAGTTCAGTCACCTTACCATGTCCACAGGCTATAGACGAAAATTCACGTGCTTATCTCATTTTACTTTTCTGTGTACAAAATAAAAATGATAAAGACTGTATGCAGAGATCAGAGGTAGTTTCTTTCTTCCTGACACACTTTTAATTGTTGTCACATGGTACAACTTGATTTTAAATAAACTGATCCAATAGGCTATAATATAGTTAATATTTAATATTGTATTAATTTAATATGAAATAGTTATATAGCCAATAATATATATTTTTAATAATTTTTACCACAGTTTATAATACACATTCATTGTTTAAGAATTTGAAAAACAGGACTGAAGAGATGGTTCAGTGTTTAAGAGCACTGGCTGCTCTTCCAAGGGACTTGGGTTCAATTCTCAGCACCCACATGGCTGTTCTTAACTATCTATAACTTCAATCCTGGGTTTCCAGCACCCAGGCTCCAGGCACACTGCACGCACATGGTACATAGGCATACATGCAAGCAAAACATCCACCCACATAAAATAAAAATGAAACAACAAATTTGAAGGATTTAACCTAAAAAAATTCTGAAAACCAGAGAAAAAAGTACAGAGAAGAAAATGAAGTTCTAAGTGTTCACACCAAAAGAACCCTGAACAACATCACTTCATGTAGGCAGACAGATTTTGATAGGCTGTAACAGCAAGTACTTTGTAGCCCTCTCTGGGTAAACATGGCTTGCACTCTGGTTCTCGTCAGAGGCCAACCTGGACATATATCATGCCCCTGGAGATGGATGTGCCATTGGACCACTGGAGACAGCAGGGGCCTGACAGTTGCCCTCAAGTCCAAGACATAGTCAGAGTAGCTCTGAAGCCTGTGGGCCCCATGCAAGGGAAAGGGCATCAATGTCATCTTTTGACAGCAATGCAGAACAGAGAACAAACTTACACAATATGCATGAAAAGCAAGGCAACCAGAAACTTAAACATAGAACTTGACCTCGGTCATGGTTTGGATATGAAGCCCTGCCCCCTTCCTCCCCAGGAGTCTCATGTGTTGACGGCTTGGTCTCTGTTGGTCCTGTTTTGGGAGTTCCTGGAAACATAAGATGGTGCGTCCTAGCTAGAGAAGTGGAACACTGAGGTTGGGCTTTGGGTGTATCTTGTCCCTGGCCCCTTCTCATCCTTCTTTTGCTCCCTGTCTTCTGTGAGGGGAGTGGCTCTCCTCTTCCATCCATTCCTGCTGCCATGATATCCTGCTCAAGCTCATGGGGCCAAGCCACCCTGAACTGAGCTCTCTACAACTGTGAGCAAAATAAAGATTTCCTCCTCTGAGTTGTTATCCAGGCTACAATGATGAGAAAAGTAACCAACAGTGGAACTAAAGGAGGAGAAAGACATTTCTCAAACCGGTTTCTCTGCTCAAGTTTGACTGACGTCAGCAATGACTATTCCACATCTGTAACACCTGTCTTCCCCAAAGACAATTCTCTCTCTAAGACGTCTAATTTGGCTTATATTTCCATGAGATTTGAAAAGGCTAAGATTGGTCTTTTCTTCACTTTCACATAAATAATAAATAAATAAATCTATTAGTTGATACATGTCAGCCAATATAAATATCACACACGTGTGCGCACACACACACACACAAACGTCAAGATACATGGTCAAGATATCCATGATCTCATTTCTCTAAAGTAGTAGGAAAAATTAAAAATACCAGATGGGTGGCTGTCCAACAGTTAACATGACTTTTCAGAGAGATGAGATGAGACATAGTTTCCTGCTTTTCTGTACTCTTCTGATTTCTGTAATAGGCATGGATCATTTAGAAAGACTATCCAAGCCATGTTATAGGATAAAGGAGAACTGAGGTCTCCCCTGAGTGAGACAGCTGTAAGGGAGTGAGCAGGAACCCTGATGGGCATGCTTACTTAGGCTGCTGTAACTCAGCAACAAAGGCTTCCGGGTGAAAGACAACATGCTCCCGGCTCCTGGTGCCGGCCAGGTCTTACCTGTCATTGTCAGAGTACATTTTGGCATATTCTTCCTTGACCTCCTCTAAGCTGCTGGCATTCCCATCTTCTAGGTTGAATGATCCTAGTGGAGATGAGGGCAAGAGTCATAAAGAGAAAACAGACCTTTGGGTCTCTCCTGCCTGTCTAGTTCAGGGAGCCTATGGTGGGGGTGGAACACAGAAAACCCAGATCCTCCTAGGTTTGGAGAGTGCAGAGTCCATTTCCCACTTCCCCAAGACATGAGGGGAGAGCTCAGGTCCAGAACTGTTTGCTTCCTCTCTGAAGCTGAGGTTGGGTGTCTTTGGCATGTCCCACACAGCCTGGAGACCCTGGCTCATGCTGCCAGGCTGCAAGTTCTCTGGAATGGGAGCCAGTTATGGCCCAACACGGTGCCTGATACACCGTGGTTCTTAACACGTATCTGCTGATTCCGTGTAACCTAGTCTTTGCCTTCAACAGAAAACCCGAGGAAGCCTTCTCCCAGGAGGGGTCTCTTGCCTTTGAGCTTCAGCAAATTGTCCAAGGTTTGTTCCAGTTCCTGAATATGAATCTTCGTCTTATTCAGCACCTGCCACTGAGGATACAGACAGACATTGTTGAAAAGGCAGCCTTTCACTGCTGAGACTTTTTTTTTTTGACCCAGCAAACCTCTTCTCAGATTGAGGCCGCATTCACTCAACGCAAGGCCCATCCTTGGCCTTGTCTGTGGAGTGGACAGCACGTCTGCTGTAACGCATAGAAGGCATGGAGGTGCGTTTGGATGCTATACATGGACGCCCACTGAAATACCAAAGTATCTGAAAACAAGCCGTGCTGGGACAGGACTGCAGTGGCTGGAGTGTAGGCTGCTTGCAGGCAAGATACTGTGACAAGGAGGCTCCGGAGGCTGAATGTCAGCCTCAGGCTTGCACAAAAGCCCACTAGACCTCTGTACCAGCCTAGGATAGATGAGACCCTGTTTTGTTTTGTTTTGTTTTTTTAAAAAAGAACAAAATAATTAAAATATTTTTACATTATCTAAAAATAGCAAATGTTTTGTGGATTTGAACTCAGAAAATTTCCCTTCCTTCCATCCTTTGTCCTATACACTCCACTGGTCTTGTCCTGGCACGACAGGATGATGCTCTGGCTGCTGTGGTCTACATGTTTGTCTTCTAAATATGTTGAACCTAACCTTAATATGAAGGTGTTCAAAGGTAGGGCCTTTGGAGAGGCAATTATCATCAGACTAAACCCTGCATGTGAGACTAACACCCTGAGAAAAGAGGCCCAAGGGGGCTTGTTCACCTCTTCCATGTCAGGACACAGCTAGATTTCATATAGAGGACATGCACTCTATATGAAACAGATATGCTAGCCCTCTCCAGACGCTAAATCTGCTGGCAACTTGAACTTAGAAGAGTCTAGCCTCCAGAGCTGTGAGCAATGCATTTCTATGGCTTATGAATTTCCCAGGATGCTTTGTTAGAGCAGCTGTATCAGTCTGACACTGTGGTCCAGAGCCAGTGGCCTGCCTGGGCTCAGCAGGACCTCTGGGCTCTTCTCCAGCACTCTTTCCCTCCCTTTGAGGCCAGGTCTCATGCAGCCCATGGTCAACTTGTACATCCTGTGTATCTAAAGATGACCTTGAACCTCTGATTCTTCCAGAGTGCTGAGATTACAGGTGTGCACCACCATGCCTGGCTTCACAGTGCTGGCGACAGAGCCCAGGGCTTCGTGCATGCTAGGTAGGCAATCTACCACCCAAGATACACCCTCCCCCATGTGTTAAATTCCTACTGCATCAGGCAAGCAAGACACATTGCTATTGCTATTTTTCTGCAGTATTTTTATGTAGTTTTGTTTCCATCTTTAACATGTATTTTATGGTCGGGGTATGCCACAGTGTCCCTGTAGGTGCTACAGGACACCTGGTAGGGACTGCTTCTCTCATTCTGCCAGGAGAGGATTCTGGGGATTGAACTCAGGCCACCACCTCCCCCTGCTGGGCTCTCTGTCCTACCTTTCAGAGTGCTTTTCGTAGGCTCACATTCTTTTAGGGTTTGGTTCTGATTGAATTATCTTCCCCCAAACCCCAACACCAGAAAGAAAAAGACACGTGTGGTCCTACCCCTGGCAGTCAAGCCAAGGAATGGCAAGAGCGGGTGGAAGGTGCCAGAAGCCAGTAGAGGTATAAAGGAGAGCCTGACCTTGTCAATTCACTGCTCTTGTCTTAGGCATTCCCACCCCATGTTTGCTGTCTTGTTATGGTGGCCTTGGAAAGATTAAAACAAAACAAAACAAAAGCCTAAAACAAAACCAAATCACAAAACGTTGCCAGTCATTAGCCTCATGCCCGGATTGTCCCTCAAGTAACCAAGAAAGAAAGAAAACAGTGGGCAGCTGGGTTGCCAGGCAGTTGCGATTGTGCCATTCAACACAGACAATCTAACTTTTCAGAGCCTCAGTTTCCCAGTGAAATTGGAATGATGTAACCAGAGCCGTGAGGAATAAATAGCACGATATACTGGAAAACAAGGGTGTAAGCATTTGAGACTCTGATGCAATGCTCATCTTTTCCTGTGAGTCTTGGAAAGCCCATCCAGGCCTATGAGGAAGCCATTAGTATTCCCTTGTTTAACAGATGTGGTAACTGAAGGCCAGAAGAAACTTGCCTCCCATTTACTGGGACTAATCAAGAGCCTTGTCCTTACATGCTAAAGCAGGAAGACACAATGTTTTGGGAGGTGCTGTAGCATATATGGCTTTTCTCTAAATCTAGTTGCACTTTTTACGGCAAGGCCATGGTGCCTGTTTTCTGTTTGCTGTCCTGTTAGTCTATGAACACTTCTCCATTAATTATTGACAAGGACTTTAGGTTTTTAGGCCTCTCAGGAGCACAAAGCAAGTGCCTCTATTCAATGGCTGTGGAACATAGCTGTGCCCAGGGGAGAGCGCTTATCAGTAGAGAACCCACTCCTGCATCCTGAGTTTCTGAACTTGCCTTTCCTCCACTACTCACCAGCCCCACCCTTTTCCAAGGGTCTGTGTGGAATTCCTGCTGGTGGAAAGAGTACAGGTGGCTTATACAAAGGAGCCCCATACAAAGCAGTCAGATTGCCTTTAAAATTTTCACAGAGCCTGGGCCTTCTCAGGAGCTCTTCTGTCTCCTAGCCCGACCCCAAGCGAGAACCCTCTAGAAATTCTATTAACAGAAAACCTTAAAGCTTTATGATTGCTGCTTTGCTGAAGGTACATCCCAGGAAGGAAGTCACCTAGCTGGAAATAGTACAGGGCTACAAAGAGTCCAGAGAGGGGTACGTGGAAAGAGAGTCAGCCAGGCCTGGAGGGGGAACATGGCTTCTTTTTGGCCTTGCCTTCTACCAGAGGGTGCATCTCTTCCTTTCCCCTCCTCCCTACGTTCCTCTGCCCCTCCAGTCTCTGTGAAGAAGATGAGGAAATACAGAAAATCTCCACTGTGGCCTCCTGTAATATTCCTATGATGATGGATGAAATTGGTTTCTTCTACTAACACCCCATCTCCCAGGCCTCACTCCAATCTTTGCCAGCTAAATAATTAGCGTGTTGTTAATTAGCAGCTAAAAAGACAGCTGAGAAGGAAAAGAGCTGGGTGGTGCACAACCGTCTTCTGATGGACCAGCCTGACGCCATCAGATGGAGTGAGGGTGGAAGCCATTTTGTTATGAGGTCAAAACAAATTCATTTCTGTTTCCTGCAAAATTCAACTTGACTATACTTTAACCTGTTTCTGAAATTTGACATGATCACCACCCTATGGAGTTTGACCTAGAATATACCCTGATAAGATGTTCTGCCAAATGATTTAAAAATGTTCAGCCAAGTTCCCATGTAACCAAAATTCCTCTGCAAATACCCAATCCTTGAAAAAACCCTGGCCTTGACTATATAAACCACACCTTCCCTTCTGTGTTCTACGCTGTGTTTTCAAACCCCACTTTAAGAAGACAGCCCTGTCTTGACAGAAAATGAAGCTTGCTAAATTTGACCAAAGAATTTGGGGTAATGGTTTTCACTCTCAGTGGTATCAACACCTTCCTAGCACTGGGGAGGCAAAGTCAGGAGGTCTGATTTCAAGCCTGGACTAATATCCGGAAAGTCTGAGGCCAGCCTGGGCTACATGGAGACTGCCTCAAACATCAGCAACAAAAAAAGGAGGAAGAGATTAGTGTGTGCCGGGAGGTACAGTACACTGAGTGTGCCAGTGTGTGGTATGGCGTGTGCGTGTGTGTACAGTTGTAGTATTGTACACGCGTGTATGGTGTGTGTGTGTGTGTGTGTGTGTGTGTGTGTGTGTGTGTGTAGATGCACAGGGTCCTGGCGCATCCTGTTAGAGGCTGACTGTTGCCCACCAAGTAACCACATGGCCTCCCCCAGACCCGTAATTTCCCTCTTGGTGTCGGGCTGCCCGCTGCTGGTGGGGGAGCATGGCTTTGACAGTCTGCCTGAGGGCAGCAGGGCTGGCAGCTCGAGGCTGGCGCCTCCCTCGGTCGGCAGCCCTACTGTGTGGAGAACTGTTTGGCCATCCCCGAGCCCCTGTACCTTTGAGGCTGTGAGGTCAGACTGGGAGTACACTGTCTTCCTAAGGTTGTTGAAGAGCCCTGCCAGGGTGGCTCGATGGCGGGCCTGGGACAGGCGTCTGCGGGCCACCCGGGACTCAGGCTGCTGCGGCTGGACCACTGGCTGGGGTGTCCCTTCATCACTGGGCTGGTTGCCTTCTCCAGGGGCGGCCATTATAATCTACAACATAATATACCCTTTTTAGCCCTGCATAATAAAGATACAACAGTGAGGAAGACAGAGAGAGCAGACAGAAGGACGATAGCTCGTACCCACAATAAACCACAGGTGACTCCAAACGTCCTCCTGAAGCTTGACTATTTGCAGTGGACTTTCAGTTGAGGGGCAATGGGCTTACCCAGCAGGATTCCAGCACATTCCAGGGACTCAGCAGACATTTGTTTCTGTAGCCAAGGTCAGACCTGGACCTCGAGAGCTTGCGTGAACAGGCCTGGTTCCACATTGTGATCTTCCTAACCTTGTGGCCCTCCTTTGGCACAGGGAGTGGTTACAAATGGAGATGAAAACCTAAGAACTCTATCAAGATGTCCACTGTGGATCTGTGAGCTTTTGGGTGTATACTCTGAACCCCAGGAAGAAGAACCACAAGTTCACTACTGTGTACTAAGCAAGCAGTTATATGGCCCTTCACAGGCAGCAGGCATGGCTTTGCCTTGTCTTGCTTCTGTTACTTTGTAAAGATTACAGTTATAGTGACATTTGCCATAGGTGAGTTTACAAAATAGCAGTCCTTCCTTTGGTTAGGTGATTCTATGTGAGGATCTTTCTTCTTCTTCTTCTTCTTCTTCTTCTTCTTCTTCTTCTTCTTCTTCTTCTTCTTCTTCTTCTTCTTCTCTTTTATTTCAAGAGGTTTCACGTTGTCAAGGCTGGGCTTAAACTCACAATGTAGAAGATCACCTTGACCTTCTGATCCTCCTGCCTTGACCTCCCAAGTGCTAGATTACATGTGTGCTGCATAATCCACCGTTCTGCAGTGCTGAGGATAGAACCCAGGCTTCCCGAATCTAGATAAGCTTTCGGCAGACTGAGCCACGCCCCCAATCCAATGGTATTTAACGAAAGGCACGGTCCAAGGCCTCCTCCTCTCGCCAAAGGAGTGCTCACCCCTCCTCCCCACAGCTCTGAGCAGGGAGTGCTCCATCTTCTTTCCCCGAGGCACAGTGGTGCTCAGTGCTGGATGCCAGGTTTCTGCTGGGTACCCTCGTCCCTGAGCTCAGTGCTTCAGTACAGGGGAATTCACGCCTCTTGATTTGTAGGGAATGTGAAGATTTCCCAATGCCAATGCCCGTGGTTTGGGTTTCCTCAGCTTAGACACACTGAAACTTCTGCATGGCTGTGGGGGGTGGAGGCTGGAGGAATGTGCAGTTCTTGCCTCCACCACACGGGGGAGACTCTCTCATTACTTGCTCTTGCTGCTGTAGTCAGTTTTCACTGCCCAGCTTAAGGAGTGAGAAAAACGCGGCGCATCCGGCTGCCTGGCATTGCGGTCTTCATCTCCTTCCATCAGCCTTAAGTTCTCCCAGGCCAGGGCTAGGCAGGGAGGCTAGGAGAGGGACCTCCCCCTCTGCCCGAGGAGGAGGATGGAGCCCGGTAGATGACAACGAACAACTGAGTGATTTTCAGTGTCCTCCGACAAGCTGCCCCTGGTCACCACCAGCAGTGACCTTTTGAGACTTCCCAAAGATAGTCTCTCCTAGCTATTATTATCCGACCTGGAATTTTGTTTTTTGTGTCCCTTGACAAGGGCCTAACTCTAGACTTTTCGGACCAAACTTTGAGGGGGCTGGTTTGGAGGGCTGGTTTGGAGTTCCCTGTGTAGAGCAAGCTGGTCTTGAGCTCACGGAGGTCACTTGTCTCAGCTTTGGGAGTGCTGGAACTAAAGGCAGGAGGCCCGGCTGGATGATTTTTCGTTTCCTTTTTTATTTAGCATCAATTTGTGTGGGGGCACACATGGGTGAAGGTCGGAGGACAAGTGAGTTCCCTCCCTTCACCTCCCACGACCCGGGTCAGAGCTGGACTGTAAAGCTTGCACGGTGAGTGCACCCTGCCCCCTGGGTGCCCAGACTGAACGGTGATGTGCTTGGATCTACATCAGTAGCAACTGTGATTTGTGTGGAGACGTCCTGCCCAGGAAAAGTACCATAGAAATCTCCATAGGACGGGAAAAAGGGAGACAGATCCAAAGTTAGCTTTGTGCCAGGAACGGGGGAACTGAGCCCACTGTGAGAGGGAGACCCAGCAGAGTGTAAAATTATGATCAATAAGCGATTGTGCAGTGTAGGACAGGTTCTTACGGTGGAGCCTCACACAGCCTGGAAGTCAAGATCTTGCCAAAGCTTCCTGAGTGCTGGTGTTACAAGTGTGTCTGTGCCCACCCGACCAAGAAGTGAAATTTGAGGGGCTGGAGAGTTGGCTCAGTGGCTAAGGGTGCTTGCTGCTCTAGCAGAGGAGCAGGTTCAGCTCCTAGCATTCTCACCAGGCAGCTCTAAGTCCAGCTCCAGGGACAGCCAACACCCTTGCCTCTACGGACACTGGCACACACTTGTACTAACCCCCAACATGCCACCTTCACAAACACATATATGTATAACTAAACGTAAAACGAACCTATAAAATGTGTTAGCTTCGGGTGTAGCTTCCTGACAGAACACTTCCTGGCTGTGCCTAAGTGTCACAGCAGAACAAACCATAAAGCCTTTTCTTTAAAAGTGTTAAGGAATCTGCTCTCAGCCCTGCAGGAGTCAGAGCTCTAGAGGGTGTATAGCCTAGAACTCCAACACTATGAAGAAATCAGATTGTAATACTCGAAAAACTCCAGAATTTTCCAAAGACCCCCCCCCATGATTCTGCCTAGTAGTCCAGGCTGACCCAGAACTCTCCCCCTGTCTCAGCCTCCAGAGTGCTGGGCTCACTCAGGTTCTTTTAACAGAAGAAAATTTCCCTATTCTGCTCATTGACTTCCTTTTGCAGCCTATGTCATTTTTGTCACCTATAATACTACCCATCTCTGTCCCCAATCCCTGTCCCAATCTAGAAATCCTGAGCTGGCTTGTTCTTTCTTTGTTTTATTTTGGATGGCCTTGAATTCAGAGATTCACCTGCCTCAGCCTGCTGAGTGCTGCCTGGCTTCAGAGGCTTTTTTCTTTTTTTTGGAGACAGGGTGTCTCTGTGTAACTATGGCTGTCCTGGACTCACTTTGTAGACCAGTCCGCCTCCCTGAGTGCTGGGATCACAGGCGAGCAACACCTTATCCGGCTGCTGACTTCTTTTTCAAGGATACTTCAAGTCTTACATCACCCGAGAAGCCTGCACACTGGCTTCCGGCTTAGTCTTGTTTTTCCACCAGGCTGATGAGCCCCTTGGCGGGGCATCCTCCCAACCGTATGTCAAGATGCAGCACCATGCTGGCAGACATGCTTGGCTCCAACACCCCTTTCTGCATTGCCTCTTCCAGACTGAAGCAAAGAATCCAAATGACTGGGTCACCAAGACAAAAATCTCCCAGGAGTGGGGAGGAACAGAAGCAAAGTTTGACTAAGGCAAGGGCAACGAAGGTCACAAGGAAAACACAGGAGGGGAACATGGGAGGCAGAGAAGAGATGGCATTTCCCTTTTCTCTAACTCTAGGGGCCTGTTTGTATTCTAAGCATTCACTGTTTCATCCTTTCAGTTGAGAGGCAATCAAGTGGAGATGTGTTAAAGAGCCCATGAGAACCAATATAGACACTTGCTGCCTAAGGAAACAGACACAGAGTATACAGATGCAACAAAATCCCAGTCTTTCTCGGGAAACTGGGCGTGGCCAGAGAAGTGATTGAGCTTCTAAGATGATCCAGGCTGTAGGGAACTCGGTATGGAGACAACAGTTTGAAGGAAAATGCTTGTGTGGTGGTTGTGGTGGCCTCGGCTGTGGTGGTGGTGTTTTTGAGGCAGAGTCTCAAGATTGTTGCTCAGGCTAGCCTTAAACTCAGGATCGTCCAGTCTCGGCCTCCCAGGTAGTGGAATTAGAGGTATGTGTCAGTGAGCTTAACTGAAAAATACTTCTAATAATCACAGGAAGGCTGTGAGTAGGGGATCACACCTGCAGACCCAGCACCTGGTGGCCAGAGGCAGACAGATTGCCAAGGCCAGGGCAGACTACAAAGTGAGATTCTGTCTCAAAACCTCCCAAACTTGGGTTGGTACATACACAGCTGGCTTAGCATGCACAAAACACTGGCTCCAGTCACAGACCCTGCAAACACGTAAAACCAGAAGCAGAGGCAGGGGCATCAGAAAGTCAGGCTCATCTTTGCCTATACAGCAAACTCAAGGCTTCGGTGATGTGAGACCATCTCAGACAAGCACACTAACGGTCCCTCTCTCCAAAAAACAACAAACAAACAAAAAAACAACCTCAAAAAAACAAACAGAAGCAACATAAAGATGACATGAGCTCATTATTTTGTATGATAACGTAAAAAAAAATCAATTAAAAATGAAGAGCAGGCAGTGTGGGTTACCTAGTTTAGTGAGACTTTACCTAAAATAAAAGATAGAAAAAGAAAGAAAGAAAAGGAAAATCCAGGTGGTGGATGGTGTGGAGTTGTGACAGAGATGACACAAGTGATGGGTGTGCTGTGTAGGGAAAGGCAGGCCAGCTTATGGGTCAGTTTAAGGCCTGAGTCACAACGCTAGGTAATGTTAGCCAACAGTGTGGCCAGAATGAGCCAAGAAGCTTCCCAGATCTTAATTTCTCTCCCCATAACCAGGAGGTAAAAATTCCTTAACTAGACTGCAGTCTAGATGTTCTCGCCTTACTTGATTATAGCCAAGGGTCTGTGACTCTCTGGAGCAAGAGCAAGAGACACAAGTCATTCCCATTCTGGCAGGAGAGTGGAAACGAGCCACCTCATCCTAAGGAATTCTGCGCCTCAAATTCAACGACAAAGGTTGCTGTGTTTGCTGTGTTCAAAGCCCATCCATCCTGCAGAAAATTGGCCCAGAAGAAAACACAAGACACTTAAGAAAGGTCTGGGTGCTAAGATATTGCCCCTCAAAAAAGGACTGCTGAGTTACGCCATAGTGTGAGTAAGTTATGTCGACTTGCCGAGCAGCTTCCCAGTAAAATAAAGCAAAATGGCAGCTTCATGGATATGTCCTTCTGAAGAGGCAGTCTGTGACAATTCACACCACCGTGGCCGTGGCCGTATAACCTCTCTAGAAACCAAACACACTTCTTCTCATTTCTCTCCCTCCTCCTCCCCCTTTCTTTCTGACAGAGTCTCATTATGAAGCCCTTGCTGGCTTTGAACACAGGATTCTCAGCCTCCTCAGTGCTGGGATTACTGATGTTTACACTATGCCAAAGTCTAAAACACAGTTTTCTTTTCTTTTCTTTTCTTTCTTTCTTTCTTTCTTTCTTTCTTTCTTTCTTTCTTTCTTTCTTTCTTTCTTTCTTT
>NW_026586550.1:10130773-10213687 GCF_907164565.1 Psammomys obesus
TTTCTTTCTTTCTTTCTTTCTTTCTTTCTTTCTTTCTTTCTTTCTTTTTTCTACTATGTAGCCTTGGCTGTCCTGGACTTGCTTTGTAGACCAGGCTAGCCTCGAACTCAGAGATCTGTCTGCTTCTGTCTCCTGAGTGCTGAGATTAAAGGTGTATGCCACTATTACACAGTCAAAAAACACATTTTTCATAGCCAAATTTTTTTCTGTACTAACTCCACTTAATACCAACTCAGAACTAACATTTTATAAAGTTCCCCAAGGCCAGATGTCTCAATCAAACAAGCCAAACTAATGAACAAGTCAACCAAACTAAATTAATTGAATTTTAAAATTCCCTAGATTAAATTTTTAAAAAGTGGTCTTTTTTTCCCCTAGGTTTCAGAAAAAACTGTCAATTTTTTAAAGTTTAAAATATCTCTAAAAATCATTTGAGTGTTAGCCTTGCTTATTGGACCACAATGTGCTGGATAGTGTGGGTTTCCTTTGATTCCCATGCCTATTTAATCATGTCACGGGTGACACATACATATAAGAATCGTGGGTGACTCACACACGTGCCTAGGAGTCCCGAGTGACACACACGTGCTCTAGGGGTCCCAGGTGACATACATGTACACGCTCTAGGAGTCGCAGGGGGCACGCACACATGCTCTGGGAGTCATGGGTGACACACGCAAGCTCGTGCGAACAGATTCACGGCCACCCTTCATTACATCAGCCCATGCATTCAGGAGCACCCACGCCCACTCTGAGCACTCACCCGTAGGAAGGCCACTATGGTGAAGCGTGCAGCGCTGCACCCTCGCCACTTCGGGACACGCAGGAAGCCGCTCGAAGCCCTGACGGGCCAGCCACTGCCGACTGCCCTTGCAGGGTGTGAAGAGAGCCTCTTGTCTCCCGCAGAAAAATGACCGGGTACCGCAGGCTGGGGACCAATCACGGCCCTGTCACTACCCCCACAACCAATGGGGATGCGGGTGGCGGGCCAATGGGAGCGTGGGCACTGGTGGAAACACTGTAACAAATTGCCACAGGTTGCAAGAGGGTGTGGAAGGGGCGAGCTGACCTTCTCACCTCATGTGGGTGGCAGGCGCCAGTTCTCCCATCCCTCAGCCGGGGCCGTGCCACCCATGTCTCTCTCTTGAGGGATAGAGAAGTCACCTTGCAGGACCCAGTAGCAGCCCCCCCCCCCCCCCCCCCGTCCCAAGGGAAAGGAAGTAAGGGTGAGGATGTGTGTGACAGAATAGGTACAGGTAGGAGAGGGGAATGGAGGGACCTAAGACTGAAGAGAAGAGGACCTTAAAGGTCGCACTAAAATGAGAAGAAAAGAGAGAATGCGTTCAGATGTCGATGCGATGCGGTAAGCAATGGGTTTCCCCCGGCTTGGGCGGACCACGACTCATTTTCCACCTCCTATCAGATATGCCGTTATCTTTAATCCTCTCTCCTTTTTTCCTTTTCTTTTTAAAAAATTTTTTCTTGTCTCCTGAGAGATCTGTAATGGCCCTGGTGCAGCCACATCAGTTTGGCACACTAGGAGAGCAAAGAAAGCAACGAAAGGCCCCTTCGAAGGTGAAGGTGAGAGGCTCCCTGCGAGCAGGAGGGAGGGCGCCTCCTGCAGTCTGACCTGAGGTGAGCTGCTTCACCTTCTCCACCCCCCGCAGGGGTCAAACGGAGGTCACCCGAAGTAGCAGAAGCAGCCAGAGCTTTCGGAGCACCAGAAGTTGGATTGCAAGCCAGGATCTACCTCACAGTGACCGTCTAAAGCCTGCAACAAGGTGCCTTAACATTCATTGAACCTAGTGAGTCACAGTGTCGTCTTTCAAATGGTTTTTGGTGGGTTGTATATTTTAAACAACAAAATGAAAACTGTCCAGTGGTCACGGTGGGGCACAGCTGGAACCACAGCCAAGAAGGAAAATGACCTCAAATTGACACCTACCTGAGCTTGGAAGTGAGGTGCTTGCTCCTGGCAGAAAACAGACCTGGTATTTAAGGTACAGGAGTGGGGACCAGCAGAGACCCTGTTACCAGCCCCCTTCTAAACTAGTAGGGATGTGGCCTGGCAGTGGTGAGCAATGGAAGACACTAGCGAATTGCCAGAATGATACCGAACAAGGTGGTGTGGCCTGCGATGGCAGCAAGGCCCTCCTTCAAATGCTTGTTACACAACCACCTCCAAAGAGCAGCTGCTTCTTCCCCCCTTGGAGGTAAATTTAAAATGTAGCATTCTTCTTCAAAGTTCTGCTTGGGTCATGACCAATCCCTTCTGACTCTCGGGCAGCCTTTGATGTGGGTTTCTGAGAGCACGAGGGATCTCCGGTGGTTCCCGTGCCTGTGCCTACAATCTTTCTCCCCGCTCTGCTCAAACCTCCATTAGTGCTGCTGGGGATACTGGGAGCAGAGTGGGCTCCGAGTCTGTGAAGCAGGAGGCATCTCTGAAAAAATGTAATTCTGGGGTGGGATCATTCTAACCCTACCTGCAGCAGCCTGGTTTCTTTATTGAGGATGAAGTCTTTGGGAAATTCCTCAGCATCAGGGCCCTGCTCCTGAATGGTAGGGACTTTCAAGGGTCTTAGCAATATCCATACCACTGCTTTTCTTTGAACTTCGCCTCTGCTTCCATGCAACATAGCTCCTGTCCTACCTCCACGCCACAAGGGCTGGAGAGATGGCTCGGGGGCTACGAGAGCATGTTGTTCTTCCAAAGGACAGGCACCCACTCCAGGCAGCCCACACTGCCCAAAACTCCACCCCCAGGGAGCCAATGCTCTGGGCTCCGTAGGTACCTGTACACACCCACCCCAAATACACACTTAAAAAGAATCTTTAAAAACACACCCCTCCCATGTATGTCCTGTGCACCACATCCTCATCCCTACAGTGTCATATCCGGTCTGAAATTCCTTGCTCCCTTTCCAGGTCTGAAAGCAATCCCTCCTCCCAGATCCAGCTAGCACCTTCCTGACAGGAAGCCTTTCAAGATTGCTGTGTTAGACTAACTCAGAGGGCCACTTTGGGTCTGGGTCCTTTGGTCCTAGCTTTAAAAAAATTAGCATTAAAAAATGTTATGTGTATGAATGTTTTGCCTGCATATATGTCTGGCAGGTGCCAGAAGAGGGTGTAGGAGTTACAGATAATTGTGAGCCAATTTGTGGGTGCCAGCAACTGAACCCAGGCCCTCTGCAAGAGTAGCAATTGCTCTTACCAGCTGAGCCATCTCTCTCTAATTGGTTTCTAGCCATTTCATCTGTTACAGTGTACAGGTCCAAGACTCTATCTTTTTTTTTTTTTAATCCTGCAAACAAAAGTAGAGTGATGGCTCATGAGTGGATGGATAGATATATAGTTAGATAAACAAATAAATAGATGAATGGAGCCAAGGCTCACATGATTTTGAAGGTGGAGAAATCCCATGACAGGGCATTTCCAGGTTCAAGACCCTGGGATGCCTGAAGTAAATGTCAGTTCAAGGCTGGAAGTCTGAGTGCAGAAGAACGCTGGTGTAAGCCCTGGGGTCTCTGATGGCCAAGAGCAGAAGAGAAGGAGGAGAAGGAGGGAGAGGGAGAGAGATTTCTCTTGTTTATTCAAGCCCTCAGCAATTTAGTAGTGTCCTTCCACAATGAAGACAAAGTGCTATGTACAGCAGCTGTAAAAGTGTGCCCTGCAGCTTCTACTCAGTTGACTCTGCTGTGAGGTGACAGTACAGCGAGCCAGTGAACTTGACTTTGGGCCCTCTGCTCAAGAGACCACTCTTAGGAAGGTATTTCGGCCTGTACTAGGAAAGCTGGTAAAAAGGGGAACCACAGGTGGGGCTTGCGAGTGAGTTTCCTTATCCTCCTCCCACCTCCTCTTTTTCTCTCTTTGACCTGTTTTTTACTGAGTAGCCTAGGCTAGCCTCAAACTGCAGCTCTTCCTCAGCCTCCTGATGGCTGGGGATACAATCATGTGCCAACACATCTCTTTTCTTTTTTTATGTCTTTTTTTTTTTTTTTTTTTAAACTGGCAACAAGATTACTGCAGAGGGAGTCCTGAAGGTACAGAGCAAGCTGGGGTGATGTTTGAGGACGGGTAGCTAGTTTACATGCCCTCTTCACAGGACAGTGGAATTCACCAGAGAGGGGTCACTCTCCCAGATCCTGATACAAGGGAACAGAAAGTTTCCCAAGGAGCACAGTGGCTCTTGACAGGCAGTGGGATGGTGTGTGAGGAGCAGGATTCCTGGAAAAGTTGTGGGAGGGGAGGAGCAGAGGGTGGAATACCTCTGCCCAGAGAATTGCCGAGTTGGCTCCCCAAGATCTCCCACAGTAGGCCTTTGCAAAGGCCTCACTACTTATTAGGAGATGCAAAGTGTTTCTTCAGTGAAAATAATGCATTTTATAGGCTCATAAACTCATACACTCAATTCCCGAGGTGAGCCTAACAGCTTTATTGGCAGCTGGCTGCCCTCTGCAAGTGGTGATTCCCTGCCCTTCGTGGAAGGCAGGGTAATTAAGAGGGTGGCAGATTCCTCCTCTGACCTGATCCTCGGGAAGTTTTGATAACAGTCTGTGATCTGAGAGAAAGCAGTCTGTTTCCTGTATTAGTAGTAGCCAGGTTGAGGCTGCCAGCAGGTTCCAGCAGGAGGCTTGGGGACAGCAGCTCAGCAGTAGAGCACTTGCCTGGTGTGCATGAAGAGTCCTGTTCAGTTCCCCATACCACTGTAAACAAAACAACATACACAGAAAAAGGGAAAAATTTAGTTCATCAGCTATACATGTGTAAAAATGTGGGGGGCTAGTTAAGAGCTTTGAATGAGTTAGCTATTATAGTCAGGCTTGATGGTTTACACCTGTAATTCCAGTACTCGGGAGGCAGAGGCAGGAGGATCACTGGAAGTTCAAGAATAGCCTGTTTTATGTATGGAGTTGTGGGCCAGTCTGCACCACCTACAGAGACCTTGTCTCAAGAAAGAAAGAAAAAAAGAGATACAACTATATGGGAAGTGGAGATGCTTCTATTAAATATTTCATTCATTATAGTTATAAATTAAGCTGAATATATATTTGTAGTAAGGAATTAGAACAAGGATGTGAGGGCGATCTGGCTGCGACATCTGTCACCCCATTGATCGCCAGGGTTGATTCGGCTGATCTGGCTGGCTAGGCGTGTGTCCCCTTCCTCCCTCACCGCTCCATGTGCGTCCCTCCCGAAGCTGCGCACTCAGTCGAAGAGGACGACCTTCCCCGAATACAGGAGGTCAAGGGTATACGAGTAGCTGCGCTCCCCTGCTAGAACCTCCAAACAAGCTCAAGGAATTAGAACAATATTAGAAAATATAAAAATTCCTACAAATGTCTATTTCCTTCAACCAATCCTTGTTAACATTTTTGTGTTTAGATAGAGAGTATAAAACGTTACCTAAAGTAATGGTACTGCACCTAGTACCAAACATGGCCTGAGTTTGGATCCCTGGCATCCACACAAGAAGCCAGGTGTAATGGCACGTGTCTGTGATCCCAGCACCGAGAAGGAGGAGGCAGGCGAATTTCTGGCGTTAGTTGGCTAACCAGTCTAGCCAACTGATGAGTTCCAGGTTCAGTGAGAGACTTGTCTCACAAAAATGAGGTGAAGAAGCGATCGAGGAAGACACAACATTGACCTCTGACCTCGACACACATGAACACAAGTACAAACGTGTACATGCGTATCATTAACTTCATTGTGTTTGAATATCGACCCGAAGGAAGCATACAGAGGGACCTATGGAAGCGCTTACTTGGCTTTCCTGGTTGGTAACGGCTCACAGGATGCTGATCTTTTTGAGCCAGTAAACTTACTGAGCTCCCTGCGTCTGTATGAGTGCGTTTCATCCCACGTGTGCATCCCCACCCGTCAAGATGCAGTTCCACCACACAGATGCCTGGGCCTGCTTGCACACTGCTAGTCCTCACTTCAACCCGAACCTCATGTCAAGACAGCAAAGACTTGGGGTCACTGGAGTTTTGGAAAAATTTATTCCTCTTTCCAAGATGGCCACATTGAACAAACCTCTTTTCTCTGCCTTTATTTATTTATTTATTTATTTATTTATTTGACCATGGAGGATTGATGACTGAACTTACCTTGACAGAGCTGTAGGGCCCTGCCTTTGATCCTAAAAACTGCTACATCCAAGCCTTGATTTTCAACTTTCTGGGCATCAGAACTATGAGAACTAAGTTTCTGTTGTTTCAAAGCTCCCCAGTTCATGACATTTTGTTAGGAAAACAGACAAAAACATCTAACACATGACATTTGAACAAACCCCAGAAGGAGAAAAGACAGCTAGCTCTCCTGAATGCCTGAAGGCATTCCAGAGGGCACAGAGAGACTGATTTTCACTTATTATAAAACTACCCTTGAGGCTGGAGAGGAGGCACAGTAGTTAAGAGTGCTTGCTCCACAATCATGAAGACCAGAGTTTGGGTCCCAGCACCCATGTAGCAAGTTGGATGTCCCTATAAATAACTTCAACCTCAGCTCTGGGTCAGGCAGTGACAGCAGGATTGTGGAGATTTGCTGGCTTCCAGCCTAGCCAGGAAAATGAGAGTCCCAGTTCCATGGAGAGAGCCTGCCTCAGAAGCAATAGGTAGAGAATGATAGGAGACACCCACGTGAGCAGAGACACCTGGATGTGCACATACATACATAAAGACATCCATCTTTTTATTGCTATCTTTTTTTTAAATCAAGTAAGCTCTTACTGTATTGCCCTGGCTGGCCTCAAACTCCCAGAGATCTGCCTGGCTGTGCCTCCACAGTCCACACCATGCCTGGCCTTCCTGCACTGTCTTATCAAATCTGCATCATGACTCTGCAAGGTGGGAATTATCATTGCCATTTCAAAGTTGAAGAAATAAGGTAAAAACCTCAAACAATTTCCTAAAAATAAAAAAAGAGGAACTGAAAGTCATTCAGAGCAAACAAATAAAAGTTGTTTTATAATCTTCCTGAGTTTCAAAAATGTTCACAAAAATACAATTAATTAAAAAACAAACAAGAAACTGGGACCCTAGGCCACACACTTCTGAAACTGGCCCTTTTTCTCTAAGTGGTACATCTTGATTGGTGTACCTAACTCTTCCCACTCAGGAACTCAGGGCTAGACAGGCCTGGCTGTGCGGATTTTTTAATGCAAGTTTAAGACCAGTGTAGGCAATAGTGAGACTGTGACAAAAACCTAATCCAAACCAAATGACAAAAGGCTGGGGCTGCAGATCCGCGGTAGGATGCTTGCCTTCCATGTTTGAAGCCTTGGGTTCAATCCACTGCACAGAAAAGAAAAGAAAAAGAGAGAGAGAGAGAGAGCTGGGCATGGGAGTACATGCCTGAAATCTCAGCGCTCAGGGAGGAAAAGGCAGGCGGATCTCAGTGAGTTCAAGGCCAGCCTGGTCTACGAAGCAGGCAACTCTACACAGAGAAACCCTATCTGGAAAAAAAACAAAAACCAAACCAAAACAAAACAAAAAGGTGGAAGTAAGCAGGGGTTCTGGGAGTTGACTTCACAATGGCCACTTTACCTGTGGTGGCTCCAATTTTCTCCATTTGTGAGAGGAGGACAGAGGACCAAAGATTCTGCAGTGTCATGCCCATAAGCTGGGAACTTCACTCCCTCCCCACCCCGTGACTATCTGGAACGTTGGCAAGGTCCAGCCCCACTTGGACGGCGGCAGCGGCGTCAGCAATTCAGGAGACAGTCGGCCCTACCAGAAATCTCCGGGGAGCCGAGGGTACCTCAGGGACCCGACAGAGAGTGAGGGGCGGGGCGCCGGCGGGGGCGGGGCCGCCGATTGGTAGGCTGGCTGTGGCGTGACGTAGCGGGCGCCCGAGCCAGGCCCCGCCCCCTTCCGCCAGGCCCCGCCCCTCCGCTCCAAGCCGCCCGGGGTCCCTAGCGGCGCGCGGGCGCGCAGCGATGGCGGAGGCGGTGGAGCGCACGGACGAGCTGGTCCGGGAGTACTTGCTCTTCCGTGGCTTCACGCACACACTACGACAGCTGGATGCCGAAATCAAAGCGGACAAAGAGAAGGGGTTCCGGGTGAGTGGCCCACAGGGGCGGCCGAGTCGGCTCGGGGGAGCGGGCCTCCTGCTCCAACACTGCCCTCCCAGGCGAGGGCGGCGCTGTCACTGCGTGGTAGGGGACTGTAGACATCTCGAGTCTGGCCTCGGTGACATAGGAGGAACTGAGGCCGGAGAGGGTCGTGACTTGCCTGAAGCTGCTCAGTGAGTCAGGAGCATCGGGACTCAGGTCCCTGCTTCCTGGTCCAGGGCTTCACTCCATTCCAGCCTCTCAGCAGGTGCTGGCCAGTGGTTGGCCGGCGTGACTACGACGCTGTAAGAGTTGAGTTCTAGCAGAAGAAATATTCAAATATTGGCTTTCTATTTCAGCGGGAGCAAAGGGGGCTGCACCCGGAACGCTAGCTGGGTTCAGGTCTTTGAGGGTTGTATAGAATGGCATTGGCAATTTTCCTTCTTGCAGTTCAGGGAGACCTCTCTGCACTTTTTAAAACACAAACTTCTCTGACATAATTTTCCACTGAAAGGTCCTTGGAATTTCTTTGCTTATGATTTGTGTGTTTGTATGTACTGAGTTAAGTTGGTCATGGTCAGGTGGATTGAGGGAGGTAGTGAGCATCGAAGGGAATTTAGGATATTGGTTCCTGCCAAGGGAGGTTAGCGGTTACTAGGTAGCAAGGCAAAGCATCTCTCTGCTGCAAACAGCAGTGTCCTGTGGGATGGACCTTGGTAGCCAAAGCATTTTTCAGATTGGCTACTCTGGTTTGATTGTCTTTGGCTGAAGGGAGCAACCACTGAGGCTAAGGGAGCTGTTTCTTGGAATCTGGAAAATGTGAAGCTTGGGTGAAGGACCTGGAGATTGTCTCATGATCTTTTGCTCTTATTTATTTTTGCAATGTGAGGCAATCAAGAGCACAGTTGAAGTGACATTGCCAAATTGGTCAAGGAGAGCCAACAACTAGAGCCAAAGCGCTTGCTTACCTGAATTTCTGAGCTTGCCAGAGCATCAAGTCGTATATCGAGCATCAGAAAATAATTTAAAGTGTTATGTTAACATGTTTCAGAAATTTTATAGCTTGCCAACTGGTATGTATTTCTTTACATCTGGGAGCCCCAGGAAGAATGCAAAATGGTATTATCTGTAGTGAGGTGGGAATGTCCTTTTTCTTTGGCCACCGCTAACCATGCTGTCTCTTACCAGGTGGACAAGATCGTGGACCAGTTGCAACAATTGATGCAGGTGTATGATTTGGCTGCTCTTCGGGATTATTGGAGCTACCTGGAACGAAGGCTCTTCAGTCGTTTGGAGGACATCTATCGACCTACCATCAACAAACTGAAAACCAGCCTGTTCCGCTTCTATCTTGTCTACACTATCCAGGTACTTCTTGTTTTTGACTGTTTCCCTGCCTCCCGTGTCCTGTTGTTTGATTTGTTTTCCCCAGTTCTGTGTCTCTTTGGTTTTAAGCATGTAAACTTGTGTAGCATTTTAAAAAATATAAACTGTGAATTAAAAAAAAAATGTGGCCGAAGCCAGATAGTGGTAGGATATGCCTTTAATCCCAGAGGTAGAGGCTGGTGAATCTCTGAGTTCCAGGACTGCCTGGTCTCCAGAGTGAGTTTCAGAACAGGCAAGGCTGCACAGAAAAACCATGTCTTGGAAAAAACAAAATTAAATGTAGCTGATTTGGGGAACCTATTTAGATTATTTGAACATTAACCAGGGAGTAGTTTTCAGGATGGCATTTGTCATTAGAGCCTCAGATTATTTTTGATTTTGAAATTGGATCTCATGTATTCCAGGGTGGCCTTGAACTTGATATGTAATTGAGGATGATCCTTCTGCCTCTATATTTCAAGTACCACCATGCCTGATTTTATTCAGTGCTAGGGCTCGAACCCAGCGCTCTCTGCTTTCAAGACAAATGCTCTCATAACAGAACTGTTCCCAGCCCCAGAACTTTAGTATTAATCAGCTTTGAAATGAGAGAAGGGTGATGATTTCCTTCATGTTGTGTTTAAGATATTGGTTTGTTCCTGGCCAGGAGATACTCAAAAGCTGCCTGCTCTGCCAGAGTGAAGAACCTAACCTGTGGACTTGTCTCTCTCCCCTCCTTTGCACCCTCCTTTGTATCTTGGCAGACAAATAGAAATGACAAGGCACAGGAATTCTTTGCAAAGCAGGCCACGGAGCTCCAGAACCAAGCTGAGTGGAAGGATTGGTTCGTCCTGCCCTTCTTGCCATCCCCAGACACCAACCCCACCTTCGCTACCTACTTTTCCCGCCAGTGGGCCGACACTTTCATTGTTTCTCTGCACAACTTCCTGAGCGTCCTATTTCAGTGCATGCATATCCTTTCTGCTGCCTGTGGCTGTGGCCGTAGTCTGAGGTACCCAGACTGCGATCAGGGGCCACTGCTCATGATGCAGCCATTTCTTTACAAAATACCCATATCTCTCTGCCATGTGTCATGTGAGGGGCCAGACACTTAGTTCTGCATCTGTGCTGTCAGTAATAGCTGATATACATGGTTAGGGAAGTTGGCAGCTTCTGGGTGCTGATACCTGGCTCAGTTGGTCACCTCAAGGGTTAGGAGCAGCTAGGTTTGAGGGTACCCTCTCTGTGCATGTTTATGGGGGTTTGTGGTAGATGAAAACACTGCTCGAGCTTCAGCTTTCTGCCAGTGGGCCTCAACTTGCCAGAGTATAGAGCAGCTTTAAGACCATGTATTCTAGTGTTTGAGACAGACAGAGAGAGGCCGGGGAGAGGAAGAGGGAGAGAAAACGACACTTTAGCTCACTGCCTACGACTATATTATTGAAGGCCCAAGATTTGATGTGAGAATATGTCTCTTTGTTCACGCTTACTAGGTTGAAAATCTAGGGGAAAAGGCAGTTTTATTCGAAATGGGACTGCCTGGTAAGGCCCTGATAAATGTGGGTGTGGTAGAGGCCCACCCACTGGAGCCGTCTAACCTCTGGGAGGGATAGTTTCTGATGGAGGTTCCTGCCTTTGCTGTTTTTTTCCTTCCTGTTGTGGATAAGTGTGAATCAGCCTTCACCAGATCTGCCTTTCTCTTCTCCTTCTTCCTCTTCTTCCTGAGAACTCTACAAAGAACTTAGCATGACCACATGGGCCCTCCAGGGCAGCTGGAACCTGTTGCTTATTTTCTTTTCTGTACAAAACAGGTCATGACCCTGCAAACTAGGTCATGCACATCAGAGCTATAGTTTGCCTCCCTAAGACAGGCCCTGCCTGCTCTGTGCTTCCATCAGAACTCTGGGCCGCAGCTGGAAAGGACCAGCTGGAGTGTAGGAGCGCTCAGGGTTGTGAGCTATGTAATCTACAGAGTGATTTATTCATTTAAATTTTTGCCAGGGAGAGCTACAGCCTGGAGAAGGGAGAAGCCTAGTGGCGGATTCTGCTTCCAGTATTGCTTTTAGCTGGGTGTTGGCACGGACCTCGCTAAAGCTTAGACTGTGAAGTTCACTGACTATTAGCTCTTTACTGCTGGCACGGGGGAAATTGCCCAAGTTTGGATTTATGTCTTATGTAAGAGCTGGCCAGGCAGACTGTCATGTGTTTTTTAGTTCAAAAGAGTGAGGTGGTCTGGAGTAACAGGCCCAGGGACTGGAAGAGACTCCTATCCACAGTGCCAGGTCTGTCCTCTGTGCCTCGTGTCTTAGATTTGAATGTTTGCCTGGGAAGGACTTTGAAATCTTGATGGGAAGAAACTTACTCTTTAACTCTGCACACCGGTTCCTGTGATCCTGAACTTTGATGCTGAGTGCCAGAGGACCAACCAGGTCCAAGAAGAAAATGAGGTTCTGCGTCAGAAGGTTTGTTCTGAGCAGCCGTGCTCTTTGGGAAGTACTTCTGCTTTTGGGTAGCAGTTGGGGAGCTGGTTAAATATAGAAAAGGTGAACTGTTCTCAGATGAAAGTGTGTCATCCTCTTGGGGATCTGGGGCTGTGCCAACTGTGATAACCAGAGGTGAGATCGATGTTTGAAATCAGGTTTGTCACCTGAGCACTGTGGCATCAAGAACAAACCTGTAAGAAGGAAAAGGCAGTGTGTGTTTGCAACACTTGGCTCTTTCCATCTATTTTTGTTTTAAAGTATATGTGTGGTATGTGGGTGTAGGCGCTCATGCAGGTCAGAAAAGAGTGTTAGATCCCTTGGAGTTAGAGTTATAAGCCCGTGGTCCACCTGATGTGGGTCCTCGAGCAGCACTCACTCTTCACTGCTGAGCCATCTCTCCAGTTCTAGCTGTCAGTCATCTTCCCAGTGTTTTTCCTATGTAGCCACTCACATACTGTTTAAAAGCCGGGTAAAGTTCTGATTCAGTGACACCCTTGATAAAAGAAGAGGTCCAGGACGCCTGTGCTTGCCTTTACATTTTGCCCAAGGGGGCTCCCAGCTTGTCAGTCTCTGTCAGTGATACTGTTGGGAGGAGGAAGCTTGTAAGCTATTTGGGGTGTTGAGATTCTTGGATGTTGCATTGTTATCTTCAGGCAAGGACTAAAGATGCTGCAAAGCCATAATCATTAAAAATGTTTTTCTCTGCAAGTTTCAAAGGTTCATTTTGTAGATTCCAAATACAAAGCAGGGTTTCCCTTCAGTGAGTTCAGGAAGAAACAAGTGAAGTAAAAGGAAGCAAATCAAATGATAGAAAGGAAAAAAAAAACCCACAGTGGTTATGGATACCTAAGGGTGTTTGGCTTTCTTAATTCATCAGGTGTGGCTCTTTCATTTTCCCATTGTTTGACGGACAGAAATGCTCTTTATGCTGGGTCTGGATGTGGTGTGTCTAAGAAGCTCCCTCAGAGAGGGAGGGCCATGTGAGGCCACTGGCTAACTGGGCCTTGCCCCTCCATAGCTTTTTGCATTGCAAGCTGAAATCCATCGGCTGAAGAAGGAAGAGCAACAGCAGGAAGAAGAAGAGGCCGTAGTCCAGCACAAACTGCCACCTTATGTCTCCAGCATGGACCGCCTTGGGGACTCGGAGCTGTGAGTGTGCTCGAGGGTTTATGGGTGGGAGGGAGGGCTGCTGTCTGTCCTCTTCTGTCCTCTGATCTCTCTGTGGTTTGAACCTGATGCTGACGTCCTCACTGGTGGCGCCCTCCGTCTTCTGAGGCAGAATTGCCAGAGAGGGCTTTGGCACACCTGGTTCCAATCTGTGTTTGTAAGGTCCCTATTCTCTGAGGTTCTTCCGGGATGGGGAACTGCACAGCGGTGTCAGGGCCCACGATAGCAGGGTCACAGGAAGCTGCTTCATAGGAGGGCAGACTGGTCACCACAGGTGGGCGTCTTCCCCAGGAGAAGCTGATGAGGGTGTAAAGAGGTAGATGATCTGGGAGAGAAGTTTAAGTGACTACAAAAACCCCAGCCAGTTGAAGCAGAAGTCTGAGCTCTGTAGCTGGAAGTCAGGTGCCAATCAGAAATGTAATGAGAAGGTTTTTATTAGATGTGTGGATAAAGTAAAAGGAGACACACAGAGTTCATTTTAGTGGCATATTTTATTTAACCTTGTTCTCAAACTATTCCAATGCCTAGTAAATGGCAATCAACCATAGTGAGCTCCCCTACAGTTTTCTTCATGCTTAGTCTTTGTTGTCTGTCCTGTCTCGCCCCAGCTCATCTCCATGAGGATTAACACAGTAACATGTGTAGCCAGCAGCCAGCAGGCAGGGCAGCTCTGAGCTTTCCTATGTCTAAGAACAGCCACAGACTTCACTTTGGGGTCAGATGAGCTCCTGGCTCTTACCTCAGGAAATGGTAGCCAGGGTCATGTCACCTTCCGAGCTCAGGTCTCAGCACCTAGCTAAGGCCCAAGTCACTGACCTCAGCCAGGAGCTCTGTTCTTTGATCTCCCTGGTTCCCCTCCAGCCCTAATGCTGTGGTGTGTTTTCTTGGCCAGAGCGCTAGTGTGCAGCCAGAGGGCCGCCTCCCTCTCCCAGTCGCCTCGAGGGGGTTTCCTGTCCTCATTGCTGCCTCAGGGTAAGAAGAGCCCTTCAAGATTGTCACCTGCCCAAGGTCCTCCTCAGGCCCAGAGTTCAGCCAAGAAAGAACCCTTCAGCAGTCAGGTAAGTGTGGGCCCTGCCTTACTAGTGTTTGTCAGGGTGCTTGTGGCTGCTTATTCTCATGCCTTCCTCCAGGATCCCTTGTCACACATGCACTTGTGGGTCCTCTTTTTCAGGGCTGAATTTCTAGATGTGTTATGAGATCCCAAATTCATTTCCCCTTTCCTTTCTTCTCCCTTCCCTGCAACCTTCCCATGCCCCCCACAACCTTATAGACCAGTGATGTCTTTGCAGGCTGAGGACAGAGATAAAACTGTAGAGGAGGAATTGGGGGAAAGAACCCAGAAAATCCCAGTAGTGAACCCCTTTCCCATGTCACCTCTGGCTGGCGGGGCAGGGCCTAGGCTGAGATGGCGGGCAGAGTGTACAGCTATGCTGACAGTGGATATGCTGAACCTCAGACCCTCCCTCTCGGCTTCCCAGCCCCAAGCAGCTTTGTCCTCCAGCAACCCTGTGCCTCTGCGACAACTCCAAATCTGCCACACTCCACTAGTGAAGTGTCGGATGGCAGCAGGGAGCAGGCTTCCTTTCCTCTGCTCAAGATTTCCTGGGAGCTCACAGGAAGTTTTGAGTATGTAGGTAGCTCCAGTGTGAATTCTGATGGTTTTGGAATTTGGAATTTGGAATTTTGAGTGATACAAGTGAGTGTTTGGCCTAGCAGTAAATTAAGTGTGTGTCTCTCCCTCAAACATTGGTGTTTGCTGATTTTGTGAAGGACTTCTTTCATTCTTTACTTTTGTGTTACATAGTGAGAGGCCTTTGATGCCAACTTATGTCCAGAGCAGCCAGGAATCCCACTGAGGGGTTGTCCTCCACGGAGGGGCCGTCCTGGCAGAGTCTGTCAGAATTCACCCCTTTTGGAGATGCCTAGTGGGGATGTGGCTCAGTAGAGCCCCTTCATAGCATACCCGAAGTGTCTGCAAGCTTACTGGACTCAGAGTTTTAGACCTTACTGCTTTCTCTTTTCATGTGTTTGACAAGTTACTGAAAAGACCGGTTGTCAGCCTGTTCCTTCCTCCTCCACCACCCTTGAGTGTAAATGACGGACCAGTTTAGATGGCTGCTTGTGCCCAGGATGCCAGGGCTCTGCAGCAGACTGCCACAGGACAGTGTCTGAGTTAGAATTGTTTAGCTGGAGACACTGGGCAGCACCCTGGGAGTGAGGACTCAGGAGACTTTCTTTTTACTTCTGGCTCACGGTTCCCTACTCAGAACATTCAAACCCTCCTCAGTCCGCTTGGGGTAATTAGTAGCGCGGACTCCCTAGGAGGGACAGCTGAGCCGACAGGAGTGCCCTTGGTATCAGCCATGCCCAGCAGAGGCCAAGCCGTACGCTTTAGTACCAGCTGGGCTCCTTCCTGGAGGTCCCAGGAATCACACCGTGCTGTGGGACTGTCACCTGGGCATCCGTGAGGGTGGAGACAGGCAGAGATCAGTCCAGGCTACCACTGCAATTGCTTTTCTGAAAGTTCACATCTGAGCAGTACAACTTCAGGTCTTTTAGAAGGAGGCTAAGACTGCTCTACTGTTGGCTTTCTGCGTCTTTCTCGCCAAGCAGCCTTTTAGAAGCTTGAAAGATGGTGGGTGGAGCGTTGAGTCTCATGAAATGCAGCTTCACTCGGTTGAAAGGCTGCTTTGGATAAGTCTGGCCACACTTTTGATGTGTATTTTTTGTGTGCAGTGTATATCAGAGGTGAGGGGAAGCATCTGTTAGCTTGCCTCTAAAATACAACCGAGCCAAAGCTGAGTCACTGCATACTTTCCAGATCCTTAATAGCGACCACAGCTGACTACGTTCTGGGGGGAAAAGGAATTAAGGAAGTGTTTTTAACTTTTTCTCTGAATGTGTCTCTTGCAGTGTATGTGTACGTGTGTGTGTGTGTGTGTGTGTGTGTGCGCGCGTGTGTGCACATACGGAGGACAGCAAGTGACACTGAACGTCTTTTTCTCTGTCTCTCTGATGTTTTGAGTAGTGTCTCCTGTTGCGCCTGGAGCTCAGCGTGGGTGTGGGGGCTAGCCTCAGGCCCTTACTCATGCTCACGATGCAGGCACTTTACCTGCTGCACCAAGTCCCGGCATCCTCATTTCTTTTTCAGCCCATGGTAGATTCCTTAGCTTAGCGTTTGTTTCAATTCTAGTGGTAACTAGTAGATTTGAGGCTCAAGGGAACAACAGAATGTTAGAGCTGGAAGTAGATTCCAAAGATACCCCTCCCCTTTCCTACGCATCAGTTCCTGTGACATGGCTCTCCCTCACTGTTGTCCAAGGAGCGTTTGTGTGTCTCTTCATAAAGGCCCTTTAGCTGACCTTTGATGACCTTGGCTTGCCCTCCCAGGTGCACAGAATGGAGCTTCTTGTGTAGAACAGCCCTTCGGTCTTTCCACCGAGCTACCCCACCTCTGTTTACTCCTGTTGCCATGGCTTGACATCCCTCACATGGGCTCCTCACTCTGGGAGACTTTATAATGTCTGTCTCTTTGTCATAGCTGATGTCTAGATAGTGTGGTAGAGTTCTCTCTCACCAGCATCTAATGCGGTATGCAGCAGGGGCACGTCCTGTGACATGGTAGCATGTTCCTGTGGGCACTGACACGGGCCCTACACTAGCTTGCTTGGCCAGCGCATGTCAGCCTCAATCTTTTCCCAGTATGGCCACCACAGAATTCATCTTCCTTTTAGGCTGTTAAAGGATGAACACATAGAAAATGTAAATGGTATTTTATTGTTAAATGAGCAACATATAAAATTATTAGACCTTCCTAATTTACATATTAATTACATATGGCATTGTAAATTTTATTCACAGCATTTTGCCTCCTTGTGATAGGTCATTGAAATTATGGCCACAGTTATGGAAATGTTTGTAGAATTATTGTTATTGTTGCTGCTGCTGCTGTTGTTATTATCATTATTATTATTATTGAGATAGGGTCCCATACTGTATAGCTCAGTCAGGTCCCAAACTCTCACAGTCCTCCTGCTTCAGCCTTCCAAGTGTTGCCATTAAAGGGCAGAGCCATCACATCTGGCTTCACACCATTGTGAACACTCTCCGGGCTTTCAGTAGACATCAGAGGCAGAGTTGGGAGAGAGGGGGATAACTGTAAAACCACAGCCCCCAAGGTCTCTCAGGATCTGAAACAGCAAGAGCCAACAGGTCAGGTCAATAACAGCTGGCTTTAGGGGCTTCCACTCTGCTGCATCCTTCCCTGGAGCGATTCTTTTGGACCTTTCCCACCCACTGAGTGAGCCCCAGGGTGCAGCTGGGAATTACCTCATTACTGAGAGATAGCCCTTAATCATCTGTCACAAAGCAAAGCACCTACAGCCTCTGCAAATTACCTCCGCCTCGCTGAGACAGCAGTGATAAGGGCTCTGGCTTGGGCCTGTGCCCAGGGAGCTGGGCCGGACGGGAAAGGTGCCCATCTATAGTTTATACTTTATGAGGTCCTGCCTTCAGGATGGCCTTGGCCTTCAGGTGGGACCCATTTCCCACCAAAGCTGGACGGCTCTCTAGGAAGAATTTTGGAATCCTGTGTCTGCCCAGGCATTGACAAGTAAGTTACTGTGTTTCTGTCTCCAGAAAGAGCACATAACAAAACACAGGCTGTAGACACCTCTCCTGAACTGTTGGGAGCCATGCAGATTATGGCTGGATATTATTTAGGCCATTTAAATGCTGTATGAGCCCACTTGTTAGGATTGTTTTAAAGGTCTATTTTTATTTTGTGTGTGTTTGCTGGCATGTATATGTGTGCAACACATATGGTCCTAGGGTACCTGCAGAGGCCAGAAGAGGGTGTTGGCTACCCCAGGACTAGAATTACAGACAGTTGGGAGGCTCCATGTGGGTGCTGGGAACCTGCCGGAGTAGCCAGTGCTATTAACCACTGAGCCATCTCTCCAGCCCCAACACTAGTTAGAATCTTTATGAGGTTTGTCCTTAAACCCTCCACTGATGAATTACGTCACAGAAAACATTTTTTTAAAAGAGTTGTGCACATGTATAGCCAAGCACACACTTGCCTGCTTACTGAGGTGCTTCATGGACAGCTGCTTTCCACAGATGCCTGCCGTATTGCTATCTCATGAACCCCTCAGGTAGAGCTGAAGGATGTTGTCTGCCCTTCCTCGGCAGCGGCTGAGAGGCCACACTTAGGCCCGTGGCTCTCTTGGAATCAATCTCCTTTGTTGAAAGGCCTCTCTGACTTTACTGTATGCCCATTGTTAATACCCATTTATGTTTTTATTTTGGACACTAGAAGTTTTGGGGCCCCAGCGTGGTAAGATGCCGCTGCCGCTGCCCTCCTGACAGGTGAGGGAAGGCCCCTTTTTATTTCCTGCTGTTTTTTTCTTTTTAAAGATAAAAAAATTATTATCGTTGTTATTATTCTTATCGTGTGTACCTATGCACATGAACACACACCATGGCACATGTGTAGAGGTCAGGGGTCAATTTGCAGGAACCAGTTGTCCCCTTCCACCGTGGGTTCTGGGGATTTAACTCAGGTCATCAGGCTTGTGTGACGACACTGCTTTTATCCTCTGGCCACCATCTCTCTGGGTCTTCCCAGGGAATGTGGGAGCCAGAGTATCTAGGGTGGGTTTGTTTATTTGTTTGTTTTTGTTTTATTTGTTTTCCAGGCTAGGGTCTAAATCTAGGGCTGTGCACAGGCCAGCACCCTATCACTAAATTAGCAGCTCTTTAAAACTATTGTATAAAATTTTATATATACAGGTGATATGTATAATTGATATATTAAGATGTTTATCATTATATAATAGTATTACATATTATGATATGTAATATATAATAATATAAAGGTATATTATATACCTTTATGCTGTATGTCTGAGAAGTATATGAAGCATAAATGCGTTTTATGTTTAGATGTGGGTCACATTCCCAAGATATTTCACAGTATGTATGCAAAGATGTTAAAACCTGAAAAAATGAAACCCAATGGTTTTGGTCTTACGTGGTTGGTGAGGAGCACTCGGCCTGTGGTAGGATGGGAGTGGCTAGTGTCAGAACTGTCCTTGTGGACAGTCACTGCTCCTGCAGCCTCATCTAGCCAGCAGACCTGCACTCATTTGTGTAGTTGTCATTAGGCAGAGTGCTGCCTTGAGGGAAACTCTCCTATAGGCAGGTGCCTTCATCTAGTGAATACACAGTTCTCCCAGCATCTTCCATCCCCCTAGCTCCCTGTCCATACAGAAACTCTGAGCCAGCATTTCGGAAGACCTTTCACTGTGCTGTGGCTCCCCTTCGCTTACGTCTTAGCCTCTTTGTTCTTACCCACTTTCCACCTCACTGGCCAGCTGGAAGGAGAGCATGAAAAACTCTTCCCTACCATCTCCTTTTGGGTTTTCTCATTTTGTATTCCCATCAGGAATGGACGAGAGGTTCTCCACAGCCTCGTCAGCAGCTTCTGGTGCCAGCCTTGGAACTGTTGCCAGCATGATGTGTATACAGTGGGATCCCAGTGCAGATTAAAACATGTGCGTGTGTGTGTGTGTGTGTGTGTGTGTGTGTGTGTGTGCACAATGTGTCTGCACGAGTGTGTGCATGCACGCATGCGTGTAAGAGAGATGACAGACAGACAACTGACAGACATGTGTGTACCCGTATTGCAGCACAGGTGTGGAGGTCAGGGGACAGCTTTTGGGCGTTACTCCTTGCCCTCCGGGTCAGTAAATAGGAGAATGGTAGATTGTATTGTGAGAGTTTGCACTCCAGGATATTTTCCTGCATCAGCACTTGCAGCTAAGAGTTTCTTCACCTCCTGCTGCGTTTGGAAAGGGATGGGCTGTCTTGGGTAGATGGAGGTTTCTAGATCCATCCCTTTGCCATGGATTTGAACCTTAACACTCTTGGTGTGGAAGAAAGTCAGAAAATTTTCTTTCCTTTCTAATTTATCTGACACAGAGACCCTTGAGTTTTGAGGTAGTTCTGTTTTAGGTCTGGTACTTTAGTCATTTTCAAACCAAATGATTTAGTGGCCCTGGGTTTTTTGTTTGTTCTATTTTGCTGTTTTTGATATTGAACACAACTGCTGGGCAAGTGCTCTGGGACCCCACCCCGGCCCATTTTACTGTGTGTTCACAGTTGCCAGGTTAGTCCTGTGGGCAACCCCAAACAGCAGACTGTATTGTGTTTCTTTTTCACTGTAGAGGAGATTGGCTGGTGTGTGTGTTTGTGTGTGTGTGTGTGTGTGTGTGTGTGTGTGTGTCTACTTAATCTTGTCCAAATGCTGTAACATATAAATGCTGCTGTTACCCTGTGTAGGACCTGCCCTGCTAGTAAGAATTGGGGTCCTTCACTGTAACAAAAGTTGATTGTTTCTGTTGGCTCAAAGGGCTTATCTCTGCCTCTGTCCAGATAGGAGTGCAGGCTGAGGCCAGCAGGTGACTGAGCAAGGAGGAGCTCAGTCTGGAGGCCTGCCTTGGTTGAGCCTCCTGCCCAGGCCAGCCTGGGAGGGCCTTTTCTGGGGGCTGGTGAGGAGAGCAGTTGCTCCCTTGAATTTGCGTCCTTCCTGGTGCAGTTACTGCCTGGACAGCCTGAAAGAGACTTTTCACGGCCCACTTCTCATCCTCTAGGCTACCAAGGGAAAGGACCCAGTGCCTGGGGCCAAGGATGGCAAGAGCCTTCCGAGCGGGCCAGTTTCTGGGGAGGCCAGCTGGACACATCAGCGACAACGGCGGCTGCAGGACCACGGGAAGGAGAGGAGGGAGCTGCTCTCTACCTCCTCCTCCCAGGTATAGGGTGCCCGGGCTGCTGATCCTCTGGGCTCCTGAGTTCTGCTGTCAAGCAGGGCCTGCTCTGGTTGGTTGTTATCACGCCATGGTAGTTGGGTTGTTTTGCCTGCTTTTCTCCTCAAGTGGAGCCAGCAAGGTCTCTGTAAGTTCTGGGGACCCCACATACCAGTCCTTCCCATGCTGACCTGTGTGTGTCAGCATGGCACAGCACCTGAGACTTGATCTCCTCAGAGTCTGACGCGATGTCCCACAGCAGTTCTTCCTTCGGCTTCCCCTGCAGTCCCTGGTGTGTGGCTGTTGTGCTGACAGACATGTACTTGCTCACTATAGCCGTATCTTCCCTGTTGGGAGTCCTGGAGACAGGGCCCCTTGCCCTGGGAATGTGAGAGAGCATCTGTTCTTCCTGATGCTGCCAGCTGTTTCTGCCTAAAGCCCCAGTGACTTACTGGCTCATCTCCTGGACACTTTCTCCCTGTTGGGCCCTATTGCTAGCAGCCTAGTGTTCCACCACTAGGTGGTGGGGAGCACACACTGGGATGTTCTGGAGAGTTCCGGCTGCTTTTGGAGTGCTATGGCAGTCCCCGAGCTTCTGCGGCTCCTCTGTTAGGGTGTTGTTACCCTGAGGGGTAGCTGGAAGGGTATCAGGGCCTCCGGGTGACCAGTGCGCGGCAGCTCTTGGCTGTGTCCAGTGAGCACTGAGGGATTGTGGAAAGGAGACTCGGCGCCACAGGGAGGTGGGTGCTGGACTGTCGCTGAGGTTTTTAGGCCTGTCTTCATGCCGGGCCACTGGCCGCGGTTTTCTTGGTCCCCGGATCAGGAGGATAGACTGTCATGGGTGCACTGTCAGGGCCAGGTTTTGACAGGTCTAGGTCACTCCGTGTTATTCCCTCTGCCAGCCGGTGCTCTCCGGGAAGGGGCATACCTTCTCCTCGGTCCAGTGCCCACAGCTGTAAGCGGGGTGGTACTGACACCATCTGGAAGTAAGTTACGGTTAGCCGTGAGCCACTCAGCACGAGGCTGGCCCATGGCCAACGCCCAGTAAACTTGTCTCCTTCCCTCCTTGTGCTGGATTCTGTCAGCGTGACACAAGCTAGGTCATCAGCCAGGAAGATACCTCCTTTGAGAAAATGCCTCTGTAATATTGGGCTGTAGGCAAGTCTGTAGGACATTTTTTTAAATTAGTGATTGATGGGAGAGGGGCCCAGCCCATTGTAGGTGGTGCCACCCTGGGCTGGTGACCCTGGGTTCTATAAGGAAGCAGGCCAAGGGGAACAAGCCATAAATGGGACTCCTCCATGGCCTCCAATTCAGCTCTTGCCTCCAGGTTCCTACCCTGTTTGAGTTCCTGTCCTGACTTCCTTTGATGCTGAACAGTGAAATTGGTTTTGAGAGAATTGTGGAAGGACTTTGGAACTTTGGGCTAGAAGATCCATTGAGGGTTCAATACTGTTCTGTGGGAGCTTGGGAGAAATAAATGTTGAGATAAGTGCAGACAATGGAGGCCTGGCTTGTGATGATTCAGAGGGAAATTTGAGAGTTATTTAAAGACTATTAGAGCCATTGCATATTTGCAATTTTGAATTAATATTTTGTGGTGTCGGGTCAGAATCAGTGGCGACTTACAAGAGACCAGCACCATTTAAGTGAAACCTTTGCTTTACTGGGACAATTGATGCTGGTCAGATGGAGCTGAGGAATTAATGGTGATTAAAAAGAGACCAGCATCACTGAGGTGAAATCTTCTGGGAAGTGTTCCCTGAGAGTCAGCATACAGAAGCTAACTCTCCAGAGGTGGCCAAGGTTGTACCTCGTCTTGGTGGCCAGCTGAACTTGGCAGTGTAAGAGTCACCCAGGTGGTACTGGTTTTGAAGGCGTGAAGGGGTTATGGAGAGCAACTGAGGTTTGGCCCTGTGAGAGTCCAGGAGAGACTATTGGTGAAAGTGCAGCTTCAGTAGCAGTTGAAGGCCCAGGATTGAAGGGGTCATGTGGAGAAGTTGAGGCTTGGCACCATGAAGAGAGCCTATGAGAGGCGATTGGGGAAAGTGCAGCCCAGTGGCAGCAGAGACCCCAGCAATTTGGAGATGCCAGTGCCTTGGATGCCCACCAAGATGAGCAGCAGCGGGGAGTGGAGCCAGCCAGAGCTTAGAAGACAAGCTGAGTGTGCTGCCGAGGACGGAGCCACAGAAGCCTCTTGGAGGAGCCCAGAAGATCATGAGTGAATCCCACACGTTAGACACTGAGTTATTTACACTGTTGGAGTTCGGTTTTGCTTTGTTCAGAGTCTGATGACTGTGCCCTGGTTCTTGCCTCTTGAAGTAAGAAAGTATTTAATTTGTTTTTATTTTTACAGGAGTTCAGTTGAAAGACTTTAAACTAAAAAAAAAAAAGAAAGAAAAAAAAAGGAACTTGTAGTTTTACAGGACTTTGGATTTTAAAAGAGACTAGCTATCCTTAAAGAGACAACTTTGGAAGTGTTTGAATTTGTAAGGCTGTGGACTTTCCAAGTTTATGAAATGTTTTATATTGTGATGGCTTAATGTGTGATCTCGGGGATGAACAAGAAAGGAAAGGTTGTGGCTTATCAGCGATGTGTTTGTGTATCAAACTGACAAGGGCTCAGTTGTGCTGCCTGCTTTTATGACAGTTTGACATGAGCCACGGTCACCTGAGAAGAGGGAAGCTGAAAAGAATGCTTCTATAAGATGGGGCCATGGGCAAGCCTGTAGAGCTGTGGTTCTCCACCTTCCTGATGCTGCAACTCTAAGACAGTTCTTCACGCCGTGGTGACCCCAACCACAAAATTATTTTGTTGTTACTTCATGAATTTTCATTTCTGATATGTGACTCCTGTGGGTTGAGAACCACTGCTGTAGGGCAGTTTTCTTAATCTGTGATTAATGTAGGAGGGCCCAGCCCATTATGGGTGGTGCCATCCCTGGGCTGGTGGTCCTAGATTTTATAAGAGAGCAGGCTGAACAAGCCCTGAAGAGCAAGCACCCCTCCATGACCTCTGCATCAGCTTCTGCCTCCAGGTTCCTGTGCTGCTTGTCCAGACTTCCATCTATTGAAAAGTGATGTGGAAGCATAAGCCAAATAAAACCTCTTTAACTTGCTTTGGTCATGGTGTTTCATCACAGCAACAGTAAATCTAACTGGGACATTACCGTTTGTTTGTTCTGCATCCAAACACAGCCATCCCCAGTCCCGTCAGAGAGGACAAGCCTAGCCTTCTCCCCAACCAGGGCCTGGGAGGGGATTGCAGTCTCCAGGAAGCTGGCACCCTACTCTTCCAGGGGAACTGTGCACCACTCTCAAGCTCAGAGCTGACCTGTGGCCATGACCACCCATAGTCTAGTATGCTCTTGTGGTGGAGGGGACCCTTTCTAAGCTGACATGTCCCTGCTTTGCTGGTCACAGTGTACAGAGAAGAAGCCGGAAGGCAGTGGCCCAGAGGCTGAGCCCTGCCCGGAGCTCCACATAGGGCCAGTAGAGTCGCTGGCCCGGGTGTCCACAGCAGGCTCTGAGGGAGGCCACTCCGAGCAGCCCTTCATAGTGCTGAGCCAGGAGGAGTATGGGGAGCACCATTCATCCATCATGCACTGCAGGTGGGCCCGGGAGTTGGGGTCGCGGATTCTAGACAGTGTGTGAGAATGTTGGTGGCAGGAAGCTTCCCTGAAAGGGTCATAGAGGGCTATTGGATGCTGCTGTTGTAGTACTCTCCCTCAAACCACTGAGTTTTATTTGCTTTATGTTAGTATGTGCGTGGAATTTTTTACCATGTGTAAGTTTATATTTAAACATAGCAAAAGCATGGCCTTGAAGGCCAACCCCTGAGGGAGTATGCCTGGAAGTGTAGGCAGCTTCCTGTTTCCTGAACTGTGCTTGGCCTTTGGATTGAGCTGGAGCCTAAGGGGGAAGCTCAGATCTCCGAAGGCAAGTGCCCTGAAGGCACTTCATCTCGAGTTCACTGCGCAGCCTCCCATGGCACAGCGTGCATTGCTATTCCATTTGTCTGTTTATTTATGTATTTCTTGTTGTGTGTATGTGTGCTCATTGTGTGTATAAATGTACACATGTGTATAGAGGCCAAAGGGCAACTCTTGGGAATTGGGCCTTCCACATTTACGTGGGCTCCAGATATCTAAGTCAGCTCACCAGGCTTTACTTTGTCTAAAAGATGAGCCATGAACGATTCTACATGTATTCTTTCAGGGCAGGCCTTGAGCATTATTTTTAATACATTGGGAAAGTGATGGTATCACTCTTGGACAGTGAGGACAAGGCCAGGACACTAACACCCACTTTGTCCTGTCACAGAGTGGACTGCTCTGGTCGGAGAGTTGCCAGCTTAGACATAGATGGGGTCATCAAGGTGTGGTCCTTCAACCCCATCATGCAGACCAAAGCTTCCTCTATTTCTAAGTCACCACTGCTCTCTCTGGAGTGGGCCACCAAGCGAGACAGGCTGGTAAGTGACACTTTGCATGCAAGGCTTGTTCTGTGCTCCAAGTTTAGAAGTTCTCAGGCTCTTGACAGGCCCAGCTGAGGAGGTAAGCTGAGTCTCCTCCTCAAGCTCCATCACGGGGGCCAGGACTGTATATCTTGGCCTGGCCCAGCAGGCGCCTACCTGGGGTGGCAATGAAGTTACTCCTGGAGATTGTGGAAGACTTTATCCTGTGTGCTGGTCTGTCTCAGGAGACCCTGGCTTCCCATCCCCCGCTGGTACATATTAGTACACACTCTTCTCTTGATGACACCTGCCCGTCCCGGTCCAAAGAGCCGCAGCTTACATTGCTGAGAGGTCAGTGCTCTAGATTGTGGTTCCCACAATTGTTCAGGAGTGGCCCATTGTTCATATTTCCACTGGACTTTCTTTTTGATATAGGATTCATAGTTAAGGAGTTAAATCGATTGCTTATAGCCCAAGAGACAGGTACTGATTTTTCCAGAAAACAGGAAGGAAGGTGCTCATCTCAGGGCTTTCTCTGAGCTGGTGCCTACTTGCCAAGTGGGTGCAGAGGCCATCACCTAGCTTATATTCCTCAGGATACCTCAGACCTGAGCTGCCCTGGCATTCATTTTTCTTATTTTCTTCCAAATTTTTACCCAAATGAGTCTTAAGATCCCACAGGCAGGGAGAACCCACTATATATATATATACTTCTGGAGGCCTTGATGGAATCAGAGGCAGAGCTGTCCCTGCAAAGGCAAATAGAACAGTCACCGCAGGCCCAAGACTAACCAGGGCCATGTCTACAGAAGGGTAGAGAAAGTAGGAGCGAGAAGGAAGAGTTAGAACAGCTGGGATTTAAAGCTGCAAGGAAGGAGGAAAGATCATAGTTTTGAGTGTTCCTCCTCTTCTGCAGATACTGTAGAAGTCTGTTTTTTGTTGCAATAACAACATACTTGATACAGGTTGTTTTATGAAGAAAGGAAATTTATCTAACCCACGATTCTGTAGGCTCAAGAACATGGTTCTAGCATCTGTTCAGTTCTGGTGAAGGCTCCCAAGCTATGTCATGTTGGGAGCTCATGTCAGAGGGAAAGATTCCATGAAGAAAGAAAACCATGAAGGGAATTAGGGGCAAAGTTTGATTTTACAACTCTCAAGAGAGAGAGAGAGAGACTGTATTCACTTTGAACCCATCATTCATCTACTGGGAAGATGATGACACACACACTCAGGCACACACACACATCTGTGGTCTAGTAACCTTCTGCTTAATCCCACCTCAACAGTATCCTACCCCTTTCACATCAGAATACATTAAAAAAAAAAAAATCAGCTTGGCGATCCTAGCCCTGGGGAAGCAGAGACAGTTGGATCTCTTGAATTCCAGGCCAGCCTGGTCTACAGATCAAATTCCAGGACAGCCAAGGCTACACAGAAAAACCCTGTCTTGAATACTGCTCCCCCCCCCCCAAAAAAAAAAAGAATGAGAGAGAGAGAGAGAGAGAAAAGAAAATTTAATCTTTATTTTATGTTTTATCTGCACGTATATCTAAGTACTACATATGTGTCTGGTGCCCCAGGAGGCAGAAGAGGGCATCAGATCCCCTGGGACTGAGGTTTTAGATGGTTGTAAGATACTCTCTAGGTGATGGGAATGGAACCTGGGTCTCTGGAAGAGCAGCCAGTGCTCTTATAACTAAGCCATCTCTCTAGCCCCTCTTCATGGCATTTTATTTAAGTGAGGTCCGCTGCAGCCAGAGTCCCCCTGGCTGCCTGGGAAGGTGGATAAGGAGCTTACCCCTGCAGTCTGCCCAGCTTCAGACCATATGGGAGTGGGCCTGGCCTCTCTCACCGTGGAATCCTCCCTGACCCTTGTGCTGTCCTCCCTCCTTAGCCTGCGGTCTCTTCTTGTTCCAGCTCCTGCTGGGCAGTGGTGTGGGGACTGTGCGTCTTTACGATACAGAAGCCAAGAAGAACCTGTGTGAGATCAACATCAACGATGACATGCCCAGGTGAGCGGAGCCTCCCTTTGCACTGGAAGGCCCCAGGCTGCCGCGGTCGCTTTGTGGGCTCCACCTCCCGGAGTGGGGTTCACCTCAGTGTGCCTCACCTGTGGTGGCAGTTGTCTGACCCCGACCTGTGTATCTTGCAGAATCCTGTCTCTTGCCTGCAGCCCCAATGGGGCCTCTTTCGTCTGTTCAGCCGCAGCTCCGAGCCTCACCTCCCAGGCGGACTCCCCGGATATCGGCAGCAAAGGCATGAACCAGGTTCCTGGCAGGTTGCTGCTGTGGGACACCAAAACCATGAAGCAGCAGGTACAAGGCCTGCCGCGGGTCCCCCGCGTCTGGGCGCACCGTCTGGAGGGCCCTCCACCCACCCTCCCGTGTTTCTGATGAGTCTTTTCTCCCTTTAATGCTTTGGCCTGGGGGGTTTTATTTCTGAGACCATTTCTAGGTTTCAAGTGTTCAAGAGTAGCACGCCCCATTTGGGCAGATTATAAGCACTAAAGTTGACTCAGGTTGCCCAGAACCACCAACAGGCTGGGCAGCTCAGGCTCTAGGAGAGGGAGGGCTCTGGTCTCACCCACCCTCCTTCTTCTCCCCCTATTTTCTTTTTAAAATTTTTCTTTATTATTGTTATTTATTACAATTTATTCACTTTGTATCCCAGCTGTAGCCCCCTTCCTCATCTCCTCCCAATCCCACTCGTCCTCCCTCTTTTCCCCCAAACCCCTCCCCTAGTCCACTGATAGGGGAGGTCCTCCTCCCCTTCTTTCTGACCCTAGCCTATCAGGTCTCATCAGGGCTGGCTGCATCATCTTCCTCTGTTGCCTGGCAAGGCTGCACTCTCAAGGGAGAGGTGATCAAAGAACCAGCCACTGAGTTCATGTCAGAGACAGCCCACTTGGAAACTGAGCAGCCTATGGGCTTCATCTGAGCAGGGGGTCTAGGTCCTTTCCATTCATGGTCCTTGGTTGGAATATTTGTCTCTGCAGGTCCCCAGGGCCTAGGTTTTTTGGCCCTGTTGGTCTCCTTGTGGAGGGCCTATCCCCTCCAGGTCTTTCTTTCTCCCCTCTTCCATAAGATTCTCAACAGAAGAATATCAAATGGCAGAGAAACACTTGAAGAAATGCTTACTGTCCTTTGTCATCCAGGAAATGCAAATCAAAATGACCCTGAGACTCCCCCTCACACCCATCAGAATGGCTAAGATCAAAAACTCAATGGATGACACATGCTGGAGAGGTTGTAGAGAAAGGCGAACCCTCCTCCACTGCGGGTGGAAATATAACCGTGTACAATTGCTTTGGAAATCAATCTGGCGCTTTCTTAGAAAATTAGGAATAGTGCTGCCTCAAGATCCAGCTATAACACTCATGGGCATATATCCGAAAGATACTCAACCATACAATGAGGACATTTTTTCAGCTATGTTCATAGCAGCTTTATTCATAATAGCCAGAGTCAGGAAACAACCTAGAAGTCCCCCAACTGAAGAATGGATATAGAAATTGTACATTTACACAATGAAATACTACTCAGCAATTAAAACAAGGAAATCATGAAATTTGCAGGCAAATGGATGGAACTAGACAATATCATCCTGAGTGAGGTAACCCAGAAACAGAAAGACACACAGTATATTCTCACTTATAAGTAGATCTTAGCACTATAATATAAAATAAACATACTAAAATCTATAGTCCTAAAGAAGCTAAACAACACGGAGGACCCTAGGGAAGAAGCTAAAACCTCATTCAGAAAGGCAAACAGGATAGACATCGGAAGTAGAAGACAGAGAACAGGACAGGAGCCTTCCACAGGGGACCTCTGAAAGCTTCTACCCAGCAGGGTATGGAAGGAGATGCTGAAACTCAGCCAAACTTTGGGCAGAGTGCAGGGAGGATTTGTGTCTTTGTTCCATTCTGGACAACTTTTAGTCATATCTTTCAAGTGTTAACATTTCTGTGGTTCTTTTTTGCCTTCTGGAACACCAATTTGATAATTCTTAGGACTCTTCTTTCATTTCTTCATGACATCATTTCCTCAGCTTTAACAGAGCGCAGGTCCTTCCCACTGTCCCCAGGCCTCTCATTAGCCTGTGGGGACATTGATTTCAGGTCCTGTTTCTCATTTCCAGGAGTGCAGCGCCATCCTTACACCCCAGCCTGGTCATGCTACAATCTTCTCTTTTGCCTTCACTCTCTGGCTTTTTGCTAAACTTGTTGAGAGCTCTGGAGTTTACCTCTCATCTGGTTCCTTCCTGCTGTTTCCGAGGATGCCTCTCCTCTCCCCTTATCTTCCTATGTCCCGTAATTTCTACTTCAGAGTCTCGTTTCTGGCCCTTCAACCTTGGAGATACAGGCCTCTCTGTGGGGGGGGGGGGGGGAGTGCATTTCTCTGGAAAAGATTTGCTTTCACTTCTGCTAGGTGCCCGGGGTCTCTCCCAACAACTAACAACTTTGAAATCTATTCTTAGACTATACAGGGGTTGTCAATTTGGTTATAAATCCACACCAGCCTGTGGTTATGCTTGGCAGAGAGGTGCATTTTCTTAGCACTTTCTATGAAGTTCCAGTTCATTCTTGCACCAAGGAATATTGCTCTTTGGAGTATTAGCAGTGTGTGGAAAATTTTTAACACTGGACTTGTCCAGACCTTTCACTTTGAGCTTCAAGCTCTGAGCATTCTATGTCGATTGGGTTCACTAGTCCACAGGCTCTTGCCCTCCCCTTGTCTTTGGTCTTAGAGGACCTCTTTATTTACAGCTCACTACCGTGCCTGTGTGTGAATGACATCATCTAACATCGGCCTCGTGGTTTTAGTCCCAGGAGGGTTCCATATTGTTGGAAATGGTGTTCCTCATTATCATCGGATTATTTACTTGGTAGACCTTACTTACGTCTTCTGGCTTTGTTAGGTCCTGTTGAGATACGGGCTCCATAGGAAGGGATGGAGCAGCTTTGGGATGTGTGTATCCTCTGTTGCCTGTAGTGAAAGGTAATCATGGACTGTTAGTTCCTGCTGGCAACATGAGTGTTCAGTAAGACTTAGCTTGGAGTCCCCTTGAGGAAAGAAAGCACGGGCTGCTGAGATATGGGTTACTGCTCACTGCTCTGGCATGGATTATAACCTCAGTGCAGAAACTAGAGTGTCTACAGGCCCAATGATAGCACCCCTCAGAAGAGCACGTCGGTCAGTGTGCTTTGGCAGATACTCAGATCACATTTTCAGAAGCAGGCCATGGCAGGGGGTTCCGTGCGGGTCTGCATTGCACTAGACTGATAACAGTGCTTCTGTTCGTATTCACAGCTTCAGTTCTCACTGGACCCAGAGCCCATTGCCATCAACTGCACAGCCTTCAACCATAATGGGAACCTGCTGGTCACAGGGGCAGCTGACGGTGTCATCCGGCTCTTTGGTGCGTAAGTGTGCTGTGGCAGTTCCTGTCCCCTCCTCAAAGACCCAGCCATTGCCAAAGCCCAGTTCAAATGCATGTTCTAGAGCTTGACGTTGGTTCTCAGAACTTCCACAGTGGTCACTGGTATGTGCTTACTGTAGACATGGGAGGGGCAGGGCTCATTGGTCTTTTGCCCTGAGTCCTTGTTAGCTGTGTGGGGTGTAAACAGTCACAGAACAGTGCCTATTCACTTGCTGTGAGGTGGCTTGTTCTCGGTCCCCAGGGAGACAGGCCTAGGCTCTAAAATGGGATAAGAACGCCTATGCAGTAGATTTCCAAGGTGCCCTGGGGCAGTTATAGAGGTCTGGTAGGAAGGACTCCTTTCTTCCTAGATATAGAGCCAGGTGAACTCCAGCTGTTCCCAAAGATCCCCAATCCTCCCTTTGACCCAGGCAGGAGGCTGGCTGCTTAGAGGCAGGTGGCCTTGGCAGGGCCAGCACTTTCTGGTCCAGGAGGCCCCTGGCCTGTAGGGCAGCTGTTATGGGGGTGAGGGGTTCCCGCTGTACGCGAAGGCGTTCCCACATCTTCCTCTTTCAGACATGCAGCAGCACGAATGCGCCATGAGCTGGAAGGCCCACTGCGGGGAGGTCTACTCCGTGGACTTCAGCTGTGATGAGAACGCTGTGTACAGCGTGGGCGAGGATGGCAAGGTGGGTGGCGGCAGCAGTTAGCAGCGGCTGGACCGATGTGAGCTCTGGTGCCTTGCACTTCTTGCTGCCTCCACTTTATCTTCAGTGAAATAAGAATGCGTAGAAGTCTGTCTCAAAGCAGTTCAGTAGGAATTGGCTGTTCTTGTAGAGGAGGGTGTTCCATATCCTTCTTCCTGCTCGTGGCAAAACTGACTCATCTCACCATAGATGGAAGATGTTTGGGGGAAGATGTTGAGTGAGTGTGGTTGGTCATGGTCACAAGACAAAGCATGGGGTTTGCTGAGGGGCTGGAGTCAGCATCCTACTTGGAAAGAGGCCTGAGCAGAGTCCAAAACAGTAAGAAGGAAACCCCCACCTCCTAAAACAGTACGAGACAATGCCCTTTGTGGATTTCCTCTGTGGAAGGGTGTGTTATGAAGTGGGAATGACAGTGGCCTTGGACGGAAGTTGAGGTTAGGCAGAAGTAGGACAAAACCTAGGTGTCTCATATACCCTCCTGAACCCGTGGGATTTTATACTGATACTGTTCGCCACTGCAAGTGGTGGCTATAAAACCAATATTTATTTTTTGTTTATCAGATCATATCTTTCTCTGTAGCCCAGGCTGGCTTCAAACTTGGGGCAATCCTGCCTCAGCCTCCTAAGTGCTGGTATAACAGAGGTGAGCCACCCCACCTAACTGTAGGGACTTATTTATATATTTACTTAAGTTATAGTGTAGCTTCCAGGTTGGCTTCAACTTCCTGAGCTCCAGGATGCTCCTGCCTTAGTCTCCCCCAGGAGTGGGACTTTAGATATGCACCAGACTGTCCATATCACAACCTGCACACAGAACACAGCATTCAGCACGTGATTGACGACACTGCTGAGAAACTAAAAATGTGTTTGTAATCTGCCTGTCTATACTTTGTTCCAAGGTCCAAAAACTCTAGCTGGGCCCTAATTCTGATAATACAAGAAATAATAACGATGATGATAAAGCTGACTCGAAACCACACACGCACACTGCCTCCCAAAAGACCAGGAGGTTCTGCAAAGCCAGTGCTCTCCCTATCCCTCTCTTGAGGAAAGAGGAGGACTGGATGTGAGATTTTTTTTTCCTGAAGAAGATTGTATTGGTGAGAGGGGCGGGCAGGGAGACAGTTGCCCCAGCCAGTCACTGCCTGGGGTTGGTGCTGGCCCTGCCTTCAGGTAGTGACCACTGTGGGGGCCTCTGAGGGGGTCTGGCTCTTGGCCTGTGGGGCTGAGGGAGCCCCTGTCGTGCTTTGTATCTGCAGTTCATCCAGTGGAACATCCACAAGAGTGGCCTCAAGGTGTCTGAGTACAGCCTCCCTTCAGATGCCACCGGGCCCTTCATCCTGTCTGGCTACAGCGGCTACAAGCAGGTTCAAGTTCCCAGGGGCCGGCTCTTCGCTTTCGACTCAGAAGGCAACTACATGCTCACATGCTCTGCCACAGGGGGCATCATCTACAAGGTAACTGAGTGGCATAGTGCTGCTGGGCAGGGGTTTCTCTCTGGAGGTAGCGTGGCCGACCAAGCTAAGTGTGGCCCTGTGCCCTGCGCCCTGCGTAGTCAAGTGTAGCCATGTGTCCTGCATAGCTGAGTGCCCTGTGCCCTGCGCCCTGCATAGCTGAGTGTAGCCATGTGTCCTGGGTAGCTGAGTGCCCTGCGCCCTGCATCTGATAAGCTTCTGCCCTTTTCTTGTCTTGTTCTTGGGAATAGCACATACTAATGACGACATTCAATAGGGCACGGCATCACTTTCATGACTGATTTTGAATAGGTTATTTTATGGGTCAAGTACTTCAAAGTCCACATGTAGACAGAAATTTGAAGCTGTCCTTTGTCAAGCGAGGATACAAGTTGTCTAAGGATTTATTTTCTTTTTATTCATGTGTGTATTTGTGTCCTGTATGTATTTATGCACGTGTGTGGTGGTACCAAGAAGAAAGTGTCAGATCCCATGAAATTAGAGTTACAAGTGGTTGTTAACAACCCTACATTGGGACTAGGAGTTAAATTTGAGTCCTTGGCAAGAGTAACAAGTGCCCTTAACCACTTAGCCACCTCCTTAACAAATGCATTCTATCCATCCCTCCCTCCATCCATCCATCCCTCCATCCATCCATCTATTTATCTATCATCTATCTACCTAACTATCTGTCTTTATGTGTAGGTACATGTATGTGCGTGTAGGTCAGAAGACAGCCTGTAGGAGTCAGTCCTCTCCTTCCACCACGTGATTCCTGGGGACTGAACTCAAGTCCTCAGTGTTGGCAGCAAATTTATTTATCTAGTGAGCCTTCTTGCCAGCTTGTCCAGCTTGTTTTTGTTCCTGTTTATACATTAAACAAACAAACAAAACCTCTCAAGTCAGAATTGCTCACTGTGGGGTTTTGTACAATTGATGAAGCTGCTATAAGTCCTTTTTACTAGTATTGTCCAATGGATGAATGACAAGGCCCAAGGCCACATGTCTGCTGTGGGTCCCTATCTTCAGTGCTCACTGGTGTTTCTCTGCTGATGGTGTTTTGTCTCTGAGACTGAGGGGGTCCTCTACTGTGTCCTCTCAGTATCTCTTGATACCACTGCTCACCAGTCAGCATCATGGGTTTTGATTGGCAGTTGTGTGCTAGGCCTGGCACCCCTGTAGTGCAGAGTGGACCAAGGAGATAGGCCATGTGATCTGTGTTCTCCTGTGGTTCATGCACAAGGTAGCAGCACTGAAAGTAGGTGACAGACACTGAGTTCTCAGGAAGGCCTAGAGGGAGGCTCCAGTCTGTGGGCTAGAATGCGAAGGGGTTGGAAACATGGATGAGGACAGGCCTTGGGTCCCAGGATGGGCAGAAGCCAGTGATGGACTCTGCGTGGGGGCTGAGTGGGGCTGAGATGGGCAGCGAGGAGCTTCACACTGACTTGATGCCTGCTCGCTGAGACCTGGGCTTGCCACCAGGAAGGCTCCTCTTTCTGCAGAGCTGTGTTCCCAGCCTCCCTTCAAAGGTTAACTGCATGCTCTCGTGTGGGCCTCCCCTTCAAGATACTGGAACACACCACAGGTTCCAAGCCTAGTTCTCCCCCTTTAAGGCTTGTCTTACATGACTTTTGGGGTAGCTGTTCTTTGCTATCTGTATGGAGGAATGGTTGTATATGCATTTTATTTTAAATCATACAGCCTTTGGCCCTATCAGTTTATGTGATGCACAGTCAGGCTCGCTCCATAATCAGGTGATGGGTTCGCAGATCTTCCTGTGTAATCTTTTAAATGCCATTAATGGTTCAGCTACGTAGGAAGTCTACTAAACTTCAGATTCCATCTTTACAACCTATAAATAACTTAACTGGTGGCTTTTACAGGGATCTCTTCATGAAGGCCGACCACTGCCACTCACTCGGGTGTCATATAGAGTGGTGTGGCTAGCAGTCAGTCATCTTGTTTCTGTTTCCCAGTGTCTGTTAACATCTGGCCCTTCACACATGCGCACAGTGAGATGGAGATGTGGCCCTGGAGGGCAGCCTTGTTCACACACAGGGCCAGGCCCCATTTGGGCTGACGCAGCCGGTCACGGAGGTCCTACCCTCCCAAAGTTTGCAAGCCCACAGTGAGAAGTGTGCCTCAAGCGAATGAGTAGGGGCTCAGCCTAGAGTTAGCCAGTTGCTTCAGGTGCTGCTGTAATAGCAGAGTAGATGCAGGAACGCTTGCATAGCTAGGTCAAGGCAGCAGAGGAAATGCCGTCCTTTGAAAAGCATCTTAGGGATTGATTTCCACACAGGGTGGTCCGACTGCAGTCAGGAAATTAAAGGTATAACCAGGCTTTCCAGGAAGGTGGGTGTGTGGCTGGGCGGCCACTCTCAGGCTCAAGGCAGCTTTTGGATACTAAAAGTGCATGAAGAGCGACTGTTTGTGAGTGATGTCTGCTGATGCTGTTGTCCTGTCCTTTGGCAGCTGGGCAGTGATGAGAAAGTTCTGGAGAGCTGTCTGAGCCTGGGCGGCCACCGGGCCCCTGTGGTCACCGTGGACTGGAGCACTGCCATGGACTGTGGGACGTGCCTCACGGCCTCCATGGATGGCAAGATCAAGCTGACGACCCTCCTGGCCCATAAGCTCTGATGTCCTGCCTGGAGTGTGAGGTGGAAACAGAATTGTCCCTGACGGAAGAAAGATGCAACAGGGAAGACCAGGACAGCGCTTCTCGCTCCGCACTGCCAGGGCTGTGGCTCTCCAGGGAAAGACCAGCGAGGGAGCCCAGCCATCCAGATGCAGTTCCTGGAGTAGATACGGAGCGGGCTGCATATGCTTCCTGGAGACCTGAATCGTGGCTGGAGCACAGCATGCCACAGAGCACAGGACGAGTGCTAAGATGTTCACAGACCAAAAGGAATCGACAGTTTTTTGTATATAATCATTTTTCATTTTTAAAGGGGAAAAATGAGAGTCAATGCTCTAACAGTCTCTTTCTAGAACGTGTGTCACCTGGCCCTCGTGATAGCCGTGGCTCCCTCCCTTAGTTCTTGTTCTTCAGCTCTCACTAGCCTCTGCTGTCATGTTTATGGCAGAACCCCATTGGTTCCCTGTGGTTTTGTCAGAGTTGAGATGAAGACCACAGTGCCATCTTCTGGGCTCAAGCCAAGATCAGAGTCTTCTGTGGAACCTGAAAGCTGTCAACTTTGGTTAGGAGGGGCCTCTAGACGGCAGCGGGGCCTGAGGTCCGGGCCTCCAGCTGCCCTCTCCCTCAGGGTCTTCTGGCCTCAGCACTCTCATTTGCTGGCTCCCTCATTCTTCCAGCTTGAGGTCTCTGAGCTTGAATAATACCAGCTGCCTGCACCTCTGCCTGGCTTAGCTGGGCCTGGATCAGCTACACCCATACTCCTCCTACGTTCTCTCACTCGGGAGGACCGTGAAGAGTCAGGCTCTCCCACGGTGGGGAGGAGCAAGAGTCTCCTCTACTGTCATCCCTACTGCTCGGGCCAGCCTCAGGAAGGAGCCACTGTAGAGCGCCAGGCCTGGGCTTCCCACTCTTGGCAAGGGTGACCTTGTGACCTACCTAGGAAATGCTTCCATAAACAATGACTGCTTGGAACAGTCATTTGATAGCTTCTTTGCACTCCAGGCTAGTTGTGGGCTGTGGGGTGTGGTGACTCTCAGGTGCTTACTTTGGGAAAAGAAGGGGTGTACAGGCCTGGGCTCCCTTCTAGGGCTCAAGGAAAAGTAGAAAGCGATATATAGGAAGAACCAGATAGCAGTTGTCTATTTATTTTTGGTGTGTATATGTTGGGTGGTGGTGGGGGCACATGCCACAGCAGAGGTCAGAGGACAACTTGATAGGCTCGATTCTCTCTGCCCACCTTCATGTGACTTTGGGGGATCAAACTCAGGTGGCCAGGCTGCATGGCAAGTGGCTTTGCCTGCCGAGCTGTCTCGTAGTTATCCATTGCCCACTACCGTACTGACATGAAGAGGTCAGTTCTTTCCCTGCCATTTCTCCACTTGAGCTGGGACACAGTCCCATCTGTGTCACCCAGGTCTGTGGTCCTGGGTTTCATTTTCCTCTCAAAGTTTTTCTGTCTTACGGTACATTCTTTCTTCCCAGTGCTTCCCCCCATGGCCTGCTGAAGTGGTTTTAAGGCTTAGATGCAGAAAGAACACCCCAGAACCTGTTCCCCCCCCCACCCTGCTCCTCCCAGGAAGGGCACCCATCCTCAAAGCATATCCACACTTACCCTTCCCTTCAAAGCGGCTGGTTGGAATCCTTGAGAGCCCTACTCAGGCCTCTACCGCCTTGGGGGAGAGCACGACCCTGAAGGCAGGTCAAACCGCAGACCCTCAGCCACTCTTCCAGGGGTTGAGAACCTGGCCTGGCTCATTCGGAAAGCCTGGCAGGTGCAAATCCACATTTCCCTCCGTGTGCCCAGCCCCGTTGCTGTGGCATTCAAATGCCCAGGAGCTCGGCATGAGGTCGGGGAGTACAGGAAGAAATACATTGCGGGCTGACTAAATGAAGCTAACTGACATTTGTTACTATATTCAGTACGTACAATTTTATCTGTGGAAAAATAATAAAAGCCCATGTCGACTCCAGCACAGGCAAGTCTTCTAGCTTGGTTCCTAACTCCAGCCAGTGCTCTCCCTGCGATAGGCTCTGTATGCGGACACAGGTTTCCTTCCTGGGCCTTATTTGCTAGGTGACCATGTGCAGGGTTGGGGAAGTTATTAAGAATCAAAAGCAACACGACCTTTCATCCAGTTAGACTTGCTTGGCTCACATCGGGTGAGGCTGAGGACCCTACCTCAGTCAATGGATGCTACTTTCTTGACAGCCAAGGCCTGCTCTCCCAGAAAGGTTGGAGTCTGGCCTGGTTCAGAGAGCAGCTAAGCTGAGCTTAAGGACTCAGGGATTGGAAGCCGTTAGTATATGCCATTTAGAGTTGGCACTTTAAATTTTCTGACCCAGGCTGTTTGTTTAAGGATTGAGGATTCGCATTCAAGAAGAGTCAGGAAAGGGCAGAGGAGAAGTCAAAGGCTCCACAGGCTAGAGTGCCCTGGGTGCCCCAACCCAAAGACTGCAGTTCCAGCCCCAAGAGAAACTGCTGTGGGATTAGCCGAGCTGCTGTAAACAGAATACATGCTCTAGATTGCTCCGTTTGGGGCGGACAGAATCGGATCTGAGCTTCCCTTTGCTTCAGCGTGACAGGCAAAGGGCCTTCTCTGTGACAGCCTGCTCCTGTGTTTTAGTCCTCTCCCTGGACTTTCCCGTCCAGCTCAGGCTGCGCTGAATCACGAGTTTAACCGAAAGCCCACTGGACACTTGGGCAGCTTGGTGGCGCCTCCTCCACCCCCGCAGAGGGGACCTGGGACCGCCAGCCTGAATGTGCAACTTTAGTAAATGGGAGTTTGAGCTCTTTTCCCGCCTCCTGTCTCCTAGGGCGTGTTAAACTTGGTTTCCTGGTGATCCCCCGGCAGGCCCTCTTCCCCTAGTTACTGACTCAGCCCTCCAGCCACAGCAGCAGAGGCGGCCCGAGGTCTGCAGGGGGCACCGGAGGCCGAGGTGTCGGAGGGGCCGGAAGGGGCGGGCGTCAGATGCGTGCGGGAACAGCGGTCCTGAGTCTCCCGAAGCCGCTGAGAGGACCGCAGCGCCACCCTCCTCGCTGTCTGCCAGTCCTGTCCAGTCCCCGGCCCCGCTCGCTCCCGTCCCCGCTCCGCGCCCTCTGCGGGTGGGAGGGAGCGCGCGCCAGCTCCAGGCTAGCAGCGAGCACTTCCGGGTGAGATTTTCCAGGGAGCCACCGGGTCTGACCCCAACAGCACTGAGCTCCAGAAACCCTGCGGTGGGCAGGACCTGGCTGCCGGTCCGTTGACGGCCAGCTTTCTAGGACACGTTAACTCTTAACTGTGTCTGTTTCTTGTCTGCAGAACAGATGTGATGATACATGTACTGCCGGGCCTGATAGACTTCTGTATTCTTCCTCTTACCAACTTCCGTTCTGTGGCTGGACAGGTTAGGATGATGCCCTGCTAAGTTTGTTTCTTTGTTTTTGTGTGTGTGTTGTTTTTGAAATAAATGAAGTTGCTGTAAACAGTCATTCAAAATTATCAAGTGGTATGTTGTGGGGGGCTGAGGCAGGGGTGCGCTGGGTGATGGAATCTGTGAATCAGTGGGCCTGGGGGCAGGGGCAGTAGACAAATTACCGAAGACATGAGAAGTTTGTTGTCAGAAGTTACAGATTGTCAGGGATGATCGTTTGCAGTGCAGAGATGGAGACCAGAGTCTGCTTTCTTCCTTCTTCCTGGGGTACAAAGGAGAGCATTTCCTAGTGCCCGGGCCACAGGGCTGTGCAGTGCTCACAGAACTTTGTCTGCAGGCCCCAGTTTGTCCTGTCTGCTGCTGTCCCTCCATTTGACACACTACACATGACCTTCTGGGCTCTGCTTACCTCTGCGACACCTCAGGCCTGCCCCACCCTCACCAGTAATTACTGCTGCTAACTGAAAGAGCTTTGACTGACTAGAATCTACTGACCTGACTCCTCTTTGTAGGCATCAAAGATCATGCCCATTGGGGATCAATAAGCCTGGTGTGACAAAAGAATGTGAGTTTTGGTCCTACACCAGAGAAGCAAGTCACTGAGTGTGGAAAACTAGCCATGGAAACCCTAAAATCTGAGAACAAAAAGAGAGTCCTCCCCTCATGGATGACAGCCCCTGTGAATGAAAGAAAGGTGGAGCCAGTGAAGACACACAAGAAGAAGAGGGTGGTGGCTGTGCACCGCAGGCCAGCGACAAGGTGGGACAACCTGGGTCAGGGGCTTCTCAGTAGCCGTCCTGGCCTATCAGTGGGCAGGGTAATGAGTTGGGTGGCATTCTTTCAGCAGGGCCTTGAGGGCTGGCTCCGCTGTCCCCTCACAGAGACACACCACAAGAGCCTTTGTGCTGCTGAGGTCCTGCCATCTAGCTGCTGGCCAGATCTTAGTTCTGTATACGAACCATGCCCTCAGGAACCGGTTTTAGGTCTGTATATGAACCATGTCCTCAGTAACCAGTTGTCCAAAGTGCTAGTCTCGTTCATTTGTGACAAAAATTATAAGCAAGTGATCATTGGGTCTGAACTCTAGTAACCTGAGTGGCGTCCGCATTTCCTGTGGACAGAGCTTTGTCAGTCAAGAAATCTGAAGTTGTGGATGTGAGTTGGGGGAACACTGGTAATTAGGGGTGGGGAGTTTTAGGTTGCCATTATCAAGTGTGGGGGGGGGAAGCCCTGCCATTCTCTTAGAAAGGGCACCAGGCTTTCAGTGCCACACTCGCCGGCTCTTCCCGGCCACCTGCACCCTTGGCAGTTGTTGCAGCCTCTGTTAAACATAGTCCTACGTTCAGGTAGAAATTGGGCCCCTGCCTGGTGGCCTGTATTTGCTGTGCCCACTCTTTGCTTTTGAGACAAGGTCTCTCTGTGTAGCCTTGGCTGGTCTGGAACTCTGTAGACCAGGCTGGCCTCGAACTCACTGAGGTCCACCTGCCTCTACTTCCCAGCACTGGAATTAGTGTGTGCCACCATGCCTGGCTGTCTACTGTGTGTTTCACGGAGTCATGCTGGGAAGCCAGCCATGATCTGGTTCCCAGTTCTTTGTGACAGAGTCCATAGAGGGTGGGTATCCCTGTGTCCTGTCCCTGGGTCACCAGGATGAGGAAATTCTTCAGTTCAGAGAAGCAGTACCTTGCCTCCCTGGGGGAAGGCAGGGGTAAGGGATGCTTATATTTCCTTCCTCCTTGTGAGTCCCTCGTCCTCTGCTGTAGCTCTGTGTCTTTATTTTTTCCAGAGCCTCCACCACGAAGACTGTGTACTGGATGAATGAAGCTGAAATGGTCAGTGTGGCTCTGGAGATCTTGATTGAGGTAAGAGCAGCTTGTGTCTTCTGAGCCGTGTGACTGGCCATTATTCATGGAAACTAGCACAGGTCCTTGCTTCTGGTAAGAGAGGTGCCCTTAGGCTGCCTCGGGATTCCACTTCTTTTTGCTCACGCTTCTCAGCCTCGTTCCCCTCAGCTACTTCCTGTGTGTGGCATGTATCACGTGTGGGTGGGGCGTCGCTATGAGGAAGACCAGGCAGGCACCTGTGGGTAGCTGACATGTATGTGCTCTTGGGAAGGCGAACAGTTGAGAAGGGACTCCTTCCCAGTGCTCCTCTCCTTAGCAGAAGGCTGCAGGCGTTTCAGGGCTTCCTCAAGGAGTAAGAGCAGCACTGGAGCGCACCATCTCTTCCGTGCTCCTGGTAACCCAGGCTGCTGTGACCTGCTATCCCGACATCGAGGCTCAGCGGCCAGCTGCAGTGGAGCTAGGTTAGGCCCATGCAGGTTTGTGGCCTGGACCTCTAGCGCTTTTGTGCCTTCCCTTCCAGCCATGGTTTCCATTTGGATCCCTTTTCCTTCTGTTTAGCTATTCCTCATACCTTGGCCAGCATCTGTCCCCAGTGGCTCCAGATCCTGAGGTTTGGGGTGAAGATAAGGTGGGTGCTCATGAGATGGGAGCCCTCGCCTGGCTTGGTCATGTGCTGCGCTGGCTTTGCAGTTATCTCAGAGTATGTTCACATCACTGACAAACCAGAGTACCAGGGAAACAAGGTGCTTATGCTGAGTCTGCCATTTCTTCTGCCCCGCAGGATGGAAAACAGGAAAAGCTCTGGGAACAGCCGTCTCTGGTAGCCACTGATAAGCCGAAGCTCTCCCCTCCCTACTCAGCATCCCCTCACACCAGTTCCCCCGGGAGCAGCAGTGAGGAAGAGGACAGTGGGAACGACTCGCCTCTTCTAGGCCTCAGCCCTTCCCGGGTACCAGCGGCTTCTGACTCTCCGTGTAGCAGAAGCCCCAAGGAAGAAAAGGAGGAGGAAGATGCCTTGAAGTATGTCAGGGAGATCTTTTTCAGTTAGTAGGAACTATTCAGTGTTTCTGCTAAGAACTGGGGCGCTGCCCACCCTTGCCTCCCATGGAAACTGGGCTTTGCTTCCAGCGTCCAGAAGGCTTTCATTTTGGGGTGGGGGGAGGCGTTGCAGGATGCAGACCGGCACCCCATTAGTCTTGACCCGCACTGCCCTCTGGCTCAGTGTTGGGAATCCTAGCCCTGTATTTCGTTCAGGTACCAGTAAAAATGAGGTGTTAGGCCCACTTGCTGGAAGCAAAGGTCACTATAGCTCCTGGGAACACTGGAATTCTAGACAGGCAGCCAGGTCTCATCTTAAAACGGAGGCTCATGAACGGTCTCCATCATGACACAGCCCAGTTGCCATCCCTTCAACCAGACTGGTGAGCCTCTCGGGCCCTGTCCACTACCTGTCACCTTTCTTCCACCTGGGACCTCTACCTTGGCCCCTGTACAGCCATAAGGGAGGGTGGGACGGGAGACGCTGAGGACAAAAGACCACACCAGAGTCTTTGTAGTCACTATGGCTTTTGATGAGCACAGAACAAAGAACTCGTTACCATGTGGGTTTTCTGATATACAGACACTGAAAATATATAATCATGCCCCAACGCATAATAAGGACCTTGCTTCTGCCTTTTCAGTTCTGGGCAAGGTGAGGAGAGGCGTCGTATGTTTGCTGTAACTTTCAATCCTGTTCACCTTCAAGGCTTTGGCGCATTTTGCATCTGCATTGCGGATCACAAGAATGGTTTGGCAGCTGATTGCTGTCTGGTGTCAGGTCCAGGGGCCCATTCAGGGGACCAAAGCCGGTGAAGCTTCTCTTTGTGCTCTGCACTTCATTCCTGGAGCTTTGGGGCCAGAGAACTGGTGTGGGGCCCATGACTGGAGGGCCAGAAGCTTGCTGACAGAACACAATGTTAAAGCAGTTTTTTTTTTTTTTTTTTTTTTTTTTTTCTAACCATCCCATTTGTTGCCATAACCATCACAGAGTTCACACTTTGCCAAATCAGCTTTGGCTCTGACAGTCAGGCTCTCCCACCTGCCTAGGGGCTACAGTGAGGACTGCTCAGATTGGTTGATTAAAGCAGAAATCCATGTGCTGATGGGCTACATGGTTTTTTTTAGAGTCTCCAGAGTCAGGAAGGCAAGACTTCTTCACAAAGAAGCTGCCCCAGCCCCCAGCCGCCTCTGGGCTCCTTGACACTGCAGCCCTTCTGCTCAGTGGGTGGCTCAGTCTGCCTGAGCTAGAGATCAACCTTAGCTATGAATCGAGGTGGTGGGAGGACCCACCCAGCCACGGGTTCTCTGGCACTTCCTGGAGCACAGTTGGAACCGAACCCTAGTAATCCCATGAGCCTTTAGACTAACTAACAGCTCTCCCACTTGCTCTTGTCCTTCTTATCTCGTGGAGGCAACATAACTATGGCTATAATCAAGAAGATGAGTAAGACCTGGGCTAGGCACAGAGCTAGAAAGCCAGGCCCCAGGAAGGAGAGCCTGAGCCACTTCCACACATAGGAAAGGAAGAGGCTTAGTCCACTGGCCATCAGAACAGAGGATGTCACCAGAAAGCCCATGGCTAGCTGCCACTCTCCCTCATCACTGTTGCACTGGGCAAGGAGGAGAGGCAGAGGAACAAAGATTGTGAGGACCAGGGCCCCATACACACAAAGCCTGGCCAGGGCTAGGCCAACCTGAGAAACCCCCAGCACCTCCAGCTCAGGAAAGTTGTAACACTCTAGGGAGCCAATGTTCTCCTTCCACAGACAGAAGTTGTAGAAGCCGATTCTCAGGTTAGGTAGGTCAGCGAGGTTGCCAGCCTTCCAGAGGAGAGCGTAGAACATCAGGGAGAGGACCACAGCCATGAGGATCATGATGCCCAGGAAGGGCAAGCAGTTGCTCCGCCATGGCCTGAAGATGGCCATTTCTTCTGCTGTTGCAGAGGGACCTGGAAAAAGGCCACACCAGTGAGTATCCATCCCTTCCCTCAGGCCTTTGTGTTTACAAGCTCTTGTTCTTTCTGCCCTCACCCAGACAGGAAGTCCCAAGTCACAGTCAGGTCCCACAAACTGAGCCTCAGTGGTCCACTGAGGTCAGATACTCAGGTTGGAGGTCAGAAGGCACTGTCTTTCCTGGGCACTGTGGGAGCCTGAAGCACCCTGAGCCAGAGCCCTCAGGTGAAAGGCTCTACAGAGGCACAGATACCACAAGCCACTGTATCACTGCTAGGGAGTGCCTCAGATCCTGGAGGAGGTGGGTTGGAAGTAGGTGGTGGGTGGGGAAGTGAAGGGCACGCCTGCTGTTCGCTGGAGGCTGGTGTTGCAGGCTTGACCGAGCCTGAGCTCTCTCACCTCACTGCTGACAGCCACTGGGGAACTGAAGAAACTACCCAACTAGGCCACAAGTCAGCCAAATCCATGCCTGTGTTCTGGTGTGCACAATCAGCAGAGCTCTGTGGTTCAGCTGGTTGGACGGGAGGGAGGGGAGGGTGGGGAGGGTGTGTCCTGCCCTGTTTGGGGAACTGAACTTCTCCTGTGATGAAATCACACCATATATGCTGCTGATTTTAAAACATACCTGTCTACCTCCCTATAACAACAGTAATAATAATTCTAGGAAATTATGGAAATATTTTTAAAGAAAAAAATTTAACATAACTCTATCCTACCAACCCTAGTAAAACCACTATTCATATTCTGGAAATATTTCCCTGTGTGTATTTTTTAAAGCATATAGGTAAACAATGATTTTCACTGACCATTGTGGCCATTTTTCATAGTTGTTGAACTATTTTTCAAAGTATGATTAATGGTTACATAATATTTAATTCATAGGTCAGGTATGGCAGCCCACGCCTTTGATTCTAGCACAGAGGCAGGTAGATCTCAGAGTTAGAGGGCAGTCTGGTCTACACTGTGAGTTCCAGGATAGCCAGGGCTATGTAGAGAGACCCTGTCTTAAAAATAAGTAAATAATAAGGAAGATAAAAGAAAAGAAACACACATACACACAAGAAACTCAATTCAAACGCAATTCCCCTCAGCTGTTTGTGTCAGTGTCTTAGTGATCTTAGCAGATGGATCTGCAGAAAACTTGTTAATGCCATCTTTTAGGTGTACTTAAAAGTGCCTATCTTACTACAGTAGTTACTTAGAAATATCTTTTTATTATTATTTTTTTTTATTCAGAAGGGATTTTCCCAGTTGCCTCTACATCGGTGGTCTACATGCTGCCTGTGTGCATTTTCCATTAAGGAGTGAAACAAGTATTTACACCAGCAGTGACTAGGAATACAGAGCTGGGAACCTTGTGAGACACAAGCACCACGGCCCAGATGCCAAGTCCCGTGGGCCTAATCCACAGACCTAGGTACTTCCCAGCATTGGTGCCTCAGGGGAAGGACCCACAGACCCTGTGGATCAGCTTTTCAGGGGACTCCTTTGAGGAACAGCTCCTGTCACACAGTGGAGGGGAAGACAGTGGAATCCTGTCTGAGCATCTCCTTTGTTTTACAAGAACAAAAGGGAATTAAGAGAGAATACCTAAAGGAGCAGGGTAGGGTGTGGAGAGCTGCTTGTTTTTCAAGCTGCTTTGTTATTTATCGAAAAATATGTTTTCACCCTGGCCTTCACGTTGAGAGAGAGAGAGAGAGAGAGAGAGAGAGAGAGAGAGAGAAGAGAAAAGAGGAAGTTTTGCCAAGTTCTTTAAAATTTGTTTATGTGACCTTGAACCATATTTGCTACAGGGAAGTAGTTTTAGAAAACAAGTTTGGCAGTTCCACACACTTCTTTCTTATATTGATGTGACTGGGTTTTGCTTTGCCTATAAAAAAGGAGTTATGGAATAAACTCAGGCTGCTGCAGCCTTACTGACAGCCCTCCCGAGCCGATCCCGAGGGTAGTGCTTTAATTATTTCATCCTCACTCCCCACTCAGGAACTGTGCGACTCTGCCGGTGGGCTCCAGCAGAGTGGGAAGTGGGAGAAAGGAGGAATCCTTTTCAAAGGCCTTGAATATATGGCACAATATTGATTCATTGGTCAGAACACTTAGGTCTGAATCCACACTGCCTCCCCCAGCACCTAACCGCACTGAGTAGCCTGTCCAGTTCCTGGCTCTCATGGTGGCTCCCCTTCCAGAGGGGCCCAGCAGGGACCATCTCAGAAGCAGCTCTGGCTCTTTTTAGGAGGCTGGAGCCAAGGATGCCTTGTTTGAATGGACTGGGAATTCTTGAAACAGTGATGCCACAGAAGGGTTTGTCAAGACTGTAAAAAGGCAGCTTGAGTCCATATGTCACTGAGTGCAAAGGATGAAATACTGATTCATGTAGCCATGGTATGGAGAAATTGCCAACATATTTTGAATGGTTTGGCCCATTTAGCAAATTTTTGCACAGTCTGTGTGTTTTTAGAGGACGTTGGGTGGGTTCCTGGGTGTTCGGCCCTATTTATCCAGACTTGCTGTGGGAAATAAGGCCCGCCCAGCCTGCACCACCCAGGAAACAACCAGGAACCAGGATGAAAACCAGGAGGCTTGAATCATGTGTATTTTGGTTAAACAAACTACCCTTAAAGCTCTGTCCGACATTGAACTTGGCTTCTCAGAGGAGGCTGTAGCACCTCAGCACAGCCCCTACCTGGTACCAGGAGCCTTTGTGGCTTCATTTTCTCCCAACTGACGTTTTGGTTGGTTGTGGGAGACCAAAAGATAAATTAGCAGCTATTATTAAGACCTGAAGTAGGTGGGTGGAGAAGTCCAGTAATGCCCTGAGGAGAAGGACCGCCTTACTTCATTCTTTCCCCACCCACTAGAGATAACAGTTGCTAGGAAACTGGCCCATCCCCCTAGGGAGGGACACCAGGTCTTTATGGTCTGGGGACCTTTCTATAGCCAATCAATTCAAAATGTAGCATTTTGACCAATAGATGCTTGCCAGGCAGGAATCGCCCCTGCCTTGGGCATGCTGGGAGGGACCAGGATCTTTAAGGTGCGCTCGGCTCCCACTGCTTCAGCGGTGGGTGTTGTGGGCCCAAGCTGCAGTTTGTAATTTACAATAAAAAGACCCTCATGTGTTTTGCAACAGAGGCAATTCCTGTAGATCTTTTGGGTGCTCTCGAACTGGGTGTAACAGTTGCTTTGTTTTGCCCTGTTCTGAAATAAGAGTCTATGTAGCCCAAGTTGGCATCAAAGCCTGTCATTCTCCTGTCCTATCTTCTGAAATTCTGTGATTACGAGCCTGTGCCACCACACCTGACATTCTGAAGTTTACGATGGAGAGCAGAGCAAATAAAAACTGGAGGGGAGGGAGCACAGTCCTGGGCATGTGCAGAAGGCCTATCCTGACTTTGCTCTGCCCTGCCCTGCCCTCAGAGGCAGGGTTCTGCCCTAGCTCCGATGCCTAGCACCCAAGGCTCTCTACTGTGTATGTCTTAGAATTTGGATCACTGGGGCTCAGGCCTCTTTGTCTTCTGGGCTTGGTTTTTTGTGATGGAGCTTCTCTGCTCAGGCTGTGCCCCCACGCAGCCACTCTCCAACTCCCTTGAGCAGACCAGAAGCTGGGGTGTATAGAATGCAGTGTTCCCGAGGCACAGTCTTCATCTATCTTATGTTGGCAGGGTTTTTTTTTTTAAATGAATGAATGGAAATGCCCTCTGGTGTCCTTAGGTTTACACCGTGTGCTACACGTCAGCAAGACAGCTGAGCATCCTGAGGGGCTCTGTCTGTGACTTGCATTTTCACCAGCAGTGTTGGGATGTCCGCCTTGCTTCCTACTGGAAATGCACACTTGTGAGGCTGGTGACCAGCCCCCACCCCTCAGCTCCCCTATTGTAGTACCCGTCTATTTAGTTGGAAACCTGAGGACACTCTTTTGGCTGCCCCAACAGCTTACCCTGTGTTCTGGTTTTCTGACAGCCCTAGCAATCCTAGCCTCCGCAAAAAAAGGACCCTGGTCTCCTGTAATGGTAAGCCTGTGCTTCCTCCAAAGAGCAAGAGGCTGCTGAGTCACTGGGGCCACTTTTAGGTGAACATCTTCCCGCTTGTAAGAAAGGGATACATGCTGGTTTCAAAACTGTCCAAACATCGAAGTGTGGAGAAAGATTAAAAATCACCCATAGCTGGGTGAAGTGGGCAGTGAACTCATCTCGTCTCATGCTCTGCCGTTAGGATCACATCCATCTATGAGCGCATTTCCCTGTGTCTTTGTAGCATCCATGTTGCTTTATGTGCTACCAATTATCTCTGTTATCTGTAAGGGCTTCCTGGAGCTGTTAAAGCTAGTAGTTTTTACAAATTATTCTTTATAATTTATCTCACAATCTTATGAGTAATGCTATGTAAAATGTTTGTGAATAAATATCCTTCGAGCAGCTTAACTTAAAAATTTTTACACTTTTAATTTTGTGTGTGTGTGTGTGTGTGTGTGTGCGCACATGTGTGGAGGTGAGAGGTCAGCCTTCGAGAGTCAGATGGCTCCTTCCACCATGTGGACCCAGAGAATGGAACTCAGGCCTCAGCAATGATCTCTTCACTCACGGACCCCCCTCCAGGCCACAGCTTAACTTTTCATTCCACTTTATTTTAGAGATGAGGTCACTACACTGCCCAGGCTGGTCTTGAGCTCTGGGAGAAAGTGAGCCTCCTGAGTAACTGGAGCTACAGGCATGAGCTGCTTGCTGGCGAATGCTATCTTACCCTAATCCTCTCAAGTGCTGCATCTAATCTTGGATATTGATGAGTCGGTGCTATTTTTAATGCTTCCTTCTGAGTCAGTAAAATTCAGCATTTTCAGGGGTTTACTGACCATTTGTACCTCTTATGTGGAGTTCTTTTGCTTCTTAAAAACAACTTGTGAACATGTGCAAGGCCTTGGGTTTGATCCCAACACTGCTAAAAAGGAACCATCCTGAGTTTCAGTTTTCCCTTCTGTGTGAGTGCACTGCAGGCAAAGGCTGCCAGACTTCTGTCACTGTGCCACAGTAAAGCCGAGTCATCCTGCCACACAGCCCCCAGCTCTGTGCCACAGTAAAGCCGAGTCACCCTGCTGCACAGCCCCCAGCCCCCAGCCCCGAGCTGAGGTTCCAGTTCACGTGGGTTTGAGGGCCACAGCATGAGGATGACCTGAGGAGGCGGGGATTTCTGAGCTGTGGAAATAGGAAGACTAGTATGAGGTTTGTTTGTTTGTTTGTTTAAGCATCTCTGGAGCTAGCCTAGTGGAGAACCGGCTACTGACTGAAAGGGACATGAACGCTAAATCATTTCACCCTCAGTTATGTTCTTGTCAGGATCATTTTTAAAAGGGTGAAACTGAGAGAGAACTCAGACCCCTCCGGTGGCCTGAGGGTTGGTGACAGGGTCTCTCTCCAGCCCTAGGAGCTAAGCTGTGAGAAATGAGTGAAGCAGAGAGCATCTCCACAACATAGCTTTGTAGTCACAGCCCTGGCTCTTAAGACAGCTACCTTCCACCTGTGAGGGATGCTGGAGAGGGACTGGGTAAGCAGGGAGACTCGCCTCTGACCCTTAGGATGGCTGAGGCACCACTCGCTCTGAGTTGAAGATGAGTGAGGTTCCAGACTGCTCGCAGCACCTGTTGTTCCCCGCCACAGGGAAGGTTTGCAGTACCAACCTCCATTCCTAGCTACACCCGGCACCTGTCTCCTTAAACACAGAGCTGCCCACCATCTTAAACATCATGGGGCCTCCTGATCACGCTTACTTAGACCTTCAAAGCTGTCATTGCCCCTCATCACTGCTTTAGCAGCGTGTTCCCATCTCATATTTGAGAGCTCCCTTTCTCTTCTTTGTCTCACAGAAACAAACAACCTTTGCTGTCCTGTCACAGGTCCTTCCTCAATGTCTCATGGGACTCAGGCCTAGGTTTCAGAGCGCAGGGCTCACTAGCTCCCCCATTCAGCAGCCTGGCCCCTGAACACCTGTTCCCCTCAGACTGCCCCCATGAACTTTGCCCTCTCTGGGCTAGCCTCACAGAACATCCCTATGCTGTGCTATGGGTGTTTTTGTTTGTTTGTTTTTTACATCAGCTCTTCCCCCACCAGTGAAATTTCATCCCATTCATTTCATTAACCTTTATGCTATACAGAGAGGAAGACAGTCCATACACTGAAAGTCCCCGCTGACACAGACGGTGCTCCTCACGGGGGTGTGCCAACTAGACAGCTAACATTTGATTCATTCCCCGGTGAAGTGCCGTATTCTCTGCCTGGCAGGCGTTTGTGTGCCTCGAGCTTCCGCACAGGGTGAAAGCCACTGCTACTCAGGAGCTCTCTTTTCTTGGGCGGCATTTAATATACTTGGACCTCCTTTCTGCTTCCTTGGCACTCAGACCCTCCATACATTACTACACACCCCATGTCTCCTTCCTCAGTCACCATGGCGGCCTCTCTGGTGTTTTCTGGAAACTGAAGACAAGCTCGGGACTTTGGTCATTGCCACCCCTGCCCTTTCAGGGTTCTGCTCAGATGTCCGCCTGCATGTAGGACACCTTTGTTGGTTAGCTGCAACATCCTCTTCTTCCCTGAGCCCAGCCTGGCACTCTCATCCATCCTCATCAGCACACATGGCCATCTGACATAAAACAACATGCTTACCCCCTCCTCCAGCTGGCTGGAGCTCCAGGGAGCAGCAGCCTTTGTCTGTTCCGTTTGCTGGCTTTGCCTTGTTTTGTGTACTCCTGTGTGTATGTAGGTGTAGGTTTATTTGTGGAGGCCCGAGAACAGCCTTGGCATGTCATTCTTTCCTTAGGAATGCCATCTACCTTATTTTTTGAGACAGGGTCTTTCATTGGCGTAGAGATCACCCATTAGGTGAGGCTGGCTGACCAATGAGCCCCAGGGCTCCGCTAGTCTCTGCCTCCCAAGTGCCAGGCTTACAAGCACAGCCCACCATTCTCAGCTTTTCATGTGGATGCTGAGTGTCAGACTCAAGTCCTCATACCTGCATGACAAACACTTTGCCAAGTGTGTCATCTGCATGTTTAGCTTTATATCTGTCTGTCTATCATTTGTCTGTCTATCTGTCTCTACGCCTATCATCTACGTAATTTTTTTCTGTTCTGTCCTCAGCACCCAAAGCTGCTCATGGCATCTAGAATACACTCAACAAACATTCCCTGGATGACAGGAGTGGATGTCAGTGGCAACACCCATGATCTCTCATAAGCTCCTTCCTTTTTCATTTTCTTAACTTGTTCCATTGTCCTCTGGTTCAGTTTAAGAATTCTTCCCACAAGAGGGACTGCCTCTGACATAATCTGATTGGCCTGCTCGTTGATCACTTCCCCCTGGGGGGGGAGCAGCCTTACCAGGCCACAGTAGAGGACAATGCAGCCACTTTTGATGAGAACTGATAGACTAAGATCAGAAAGAAGGAGAGGAGGACCTCCCCTATCAGTGGACTTGGGGAGTGGCATGCATGCAGAAAGGGGAGGGAGGGTGGGATTGGCAGGGGAGGAGGGAGGGGCTTATGGGGGGATACAAAATGAATAAAGTGTAATTAATAAAAAATAAATAAAAGATTTAAAAAAAAAAAAGAATTCTTCCCACAACTAACCTGCATTCAAGACCCTCTCCTGTCACTACTTTCTGGTTCTGCATGGGTCTTTGGGAGGTAGAGTTGGTGTTCCCATGAATAAACCAGTACTAGACACATGCTAAGCACATGCTAAGTGCACATGTGTGCTATGATCCTGATGCTAAAGCAGTGATTTGGGGTGGGGGGGAGAAGAGGAAGCAGAGGCAACAGGAAGCAGAGGCAAGAGGAAGTAGCTGGGTGGAAGCGAAGGGTGAGGTGTGTTGTAAGCAAAGGCCGCAGGGACAAGCAAGGGTGCCCAATTCCTTGTCAGAGGAGGCCACTGGCCTTGGCTAAACATGTTAAGATTTGTGTTTATGGCTTAGGTGTGGCTCTCATAGGAATGAAAAGGAAGGAGAATGGGAAATGTGTCATGTTTCCTTTGGCAGAAATACAAGCCTCTGTTTTAAGTTTTCAAAAAATGGGCTAGGGCAGTGTTGTCGCTTGGGTGTGTTTAGTGGTAGTGGCCTCTATGGAATGCTATAATGTTCAATTTCATGATCAGTCTGCTGTGTAAATAAAAAGAGCCTGGCCAGCAGAGATAGGATATACCAGGAGACTGTGACAGTAAGCCAGAAACATGATCTAGGCTAAGCCACGGACAGCAAGCGATTGTAGTCATTGTCTAAATGGCTCCTTTAATATGAACTTATTTGTTCCACTGTTTGCTGCTTATTAGCATTGGGTAATTGATAACCCAGCAGGGAACAAAGGTTACAGAAACTTTGGAGACAACAAATAAACAAACCAAAAGCCCCACATTCTTAAAGATGAGCACCTGTCTCTGTCTCTTTGTACTTTGTACTCTCAACAGGTTTAGGGGCAGCTGATTCATGGGCTGAGGACCAGGCTTCCCAGGACCTGGTTCTGAATCCTGAGCTCTCCAGTATTCCCTGAAATTCCCTTCCCAGGCTAGGATTTCATCTCTTGACCCCACTAATGATGCATTTGGGAGGCGCCTGAGCCAGGGGCCCTGGAGAATCAAAAGACACACGGGACAAACAAGATCAGTGTGCCCCACCCCCCAAGCCTGTGCTTTCTGGGAAGACAGAGACCATATAAACTTTTAGGGAGATAATTTTGAAAAGTTTTGGGAAGGAAATAAACAGGGCAAAGTCAGAGGGGAGAGAAACCAGCAGGAATGTGTAATGGTTTCATATTAAAGGCTGGGGACGAGCTGTATGCATTACAGATGGCAGGTTTGAGGCTTGAAAGAACTTCCCATTAAGTGGCTGATTATTAACAAGCCAAAACACAAAACAAAACAAAAAACCCCTTCAAACTATTTTAGAACATCATTTTATGACACATGCTAAAATAAATTTCACATGGATTCAAGAATGAACCAATGTAAAATAACATCTAGAAATAATAAACTGATTTATGAATGAGAAAGCACATTCTGAACTTAAAAGCAAATCAAAACTACAAGGAAAATTATAGATTTAGCTATTTAAAAAAATGGAGATTTCTGTGCACCAGTGAAAACAATACATAGTTAAAAGTCAATGAGCATGGAAAATACCTGCAATAAACGTGAGTTGATGAATATGCCTAATGTATGGAATGTTCGTGCAGACATTAAGACTGCACTGCGTAGAAGTGGATGAGGGAATAGAAATAATTCACAAATGAATGAAGCTAACATGAAAAAAAGGAATGTGTCTTTCCTAATGCTTCCAAGGTAGGCCAAGCAGCCACCCATGCCTTTCTCTCTAGACACTGTAGATAACACTGTTGGTGACACTCCAAATGGCAAGACTGGCTTTCTAATAGAGTGAGTGTGAATTTGAAGTTGTATGTATTTTTTGGCCTAATAATCCAGTTTTATGACCTTAGCCCAAGGCAGTATCAGGAGCGGAACCCCTGACCTATACACAAAGTGGGTTATCACAGTGCTAGGCATAAAGCAAGTGCCAATTTGACTCCTCAGCATCTGCAGTCAATTATGGCTTCATAATTGTGCCTCACGTCAGGATGGTGAAGCAGCACGCAGCTCTTAGGAAGGCCATGCAAATGCACGTGTTGGTAAGTCATCTATAGACAGACGCAGGAGAGAGGGACCAAGGAGTCAAGTCCTAATGCTGGCTAGCCATGGCATTTCTAGGTGAAGGCTACATTGAAAGATTCCCAGACTTACGTGCTGTTTGTGAAAGCGAAATTCATAGAGCAAACCACCATAGCCTTAGTGATTTGATAATGTGCAGATTAAAGTAAGAAGAGGATGTGTGAAACAGTGTCCTACATGCTGAATCTCAGACTTGCGATTAGGAAGCTTAGAGAGGAAGACAGTACTGAACATGCATTTCAGTTGTCTTGAAAAGAATGACTGCCCTCACGTTTTCTTTTTTCTTCTTCTTCTTCTTCTTATTCAACAACCTCTTTGATTTGATTTTACAGATTAAAGAAATGGAATGAAAGTTATTAATCAGCCCAAATAATAATAATAATAATGATAATAATAATAATAATAATACCTCAAGATCTGTTCCAAGGGCCCACCTTCTCCCCACCTCCCCATGAGCCCCATGAGTTTGCTTTGGGGGTTGAAAAGCAGTCTAATACAACATGAGGTCTAAAATCTCTCATATCCTCTAATTCTCCTTGAGCCAAGAACACAGATCTTTCCTTTGCGTTGTCCAAGGCTTGGTGCCAGTGTAGCTGTAGTGATGTGATTTGTTTGTGTTCCAAAGCCACAGGCATGTACTGCGCAAAGTACATGTACACACACACACACACACACACACACACACACACACCGTTGCATGCAGCTAGCCAGTGTGCCTGTAACAGTCTACCGGTGTCACCTTTGAGGCAAAGACACACAGGGTGGTGTTCTCAGGGCATGAGGCGGCATAGATGTATCACACCCTGGGGAGACAGGAGGCCTCAGGCACCAAGGCAAGCTCTTCCCGTTTCTGTATGGCTAGAATATGGGCCGCAGACCCTCAGTCTGTGGAGTTGTGGGAGGTACTTACAAAAGCCTCGGTCAGAGCTCACGACTACTCATCCAAAGGTGACACAGGAAACCAGCAGAGTCGGACAGTGGCCTCTCTCCTAGGCTGCTTTCTGTTGCCAGGGTCCAGAAACCAGGGCAGAGGAGAGAAGCTGCAAGCTGAGTTAGCTCTGAGGCGTCCCGCCTGCCTTCACAGCGGGGTTCAAGTAAACAGCTCTGAACTTTGTACAGTTGTGCTGACTTTTGTCTCTATCAGCTGATTTCACTTTCGGTTTTTAACTTGCCTGTGTCTTGTGACTTTTCAGAAAAGAAGCATGTAAACAACGTCTTGCTTCCCACGGAAACACATGACCCGCAATGCAGCACACACACTGCTGAGCAGTGAGCCAGCTGAGGGTCCTGGCTGTGCCACATGTCAGAAGGGGGGGAGATGCCAGCTTCCAGGGCTCCAGAGTGCAAGTCTCAGATAAACATGACCTGGACTCTTCCTAGCGAGGCACCTTACCTCATGTGGCCAAGCTCCCCGCAAGGGCAGCGCATAGAACCTGGGGCCCCTCTGCTCATTCCTTTGGAAGGCAGCTATGCCATTGACTCCTTTTCAAAAAGCAGCCCATGACTTTGACCGTTTCTCTGGACTGGAAACTTTGCTGTTAACAAAGTCATGCCTGTTAACAAAGTTATGGAGCAACAGAAACACTGTGATCCCATTTCAAAGTAAAAGAGAAAGCTTTTAGTTTTGAACTCGCAGGGAGCGGGTACTCTCGGCCTGAGTTTACAAATGGCCTCCTTTGCTCACAGGATCACTGGAACTTTGGAACCGAGTAAGTTTGGGAAAGGCAGCAGACAGCTCCCCAGTAAGGCCAAGTCCTTGGGCTTCCCTTCGATTTCTACTTTTTCCCTGTACCCAGCTAGATCTTAGTTCACCCCAGATCTTAGTTCACCCAAAGATTCCCTTTGCCTCTGTTAGATTTGTTATAAAAAACTTTCTATTTTTTGGTTTATTCACTTTTGGTAGAATTAATCTCTGGTGATTTCTTGACAAATGAGGGACACCAAAAGTATATACTTTTTAAGCTTGTTAAACTGATAGTTTTATTCTCAAATTCGTTTAAAGTCGGATGGAGTACAGCAATTTTGTTTAAACATAATTTTCCAATATAGCATTGAGACTGTGTTCCATGTTTTCACCCTTCCTTATTATTGTTGGGAAGTTTAAAGCTGGCCTCCTCCCCATTGTTCTTCTTTCAGCCTTTTGCCTTTAAAAGAGTCATTTTAGAGAAGTCTTGGGAAGGAAAAATTAATGTAAACATTATTTTGTTTTTTTCCCCCTGGACAGGGTTTCTCTGTGTAGCCTTGGCTGTCCTGGACTTGTTTTGTAGACCGGGCTGGCCGTGAACTCACAGAGATCTGCCTGCCTCTGCCTCCCTGGGTGCAGGTGTGCACCATCATGCCTGGTGGGGAGGAAAAATTAAATGCTCAACCATTTTGCCATTTTCAACCAGAAATCTAAGTTGTCCCCCAACCCACAATGTTTCTTTTTTTTTTTTTCCTTCTCCTGTTGTTGTGAGGCCAGGTCTTCCTAGGTCTCTCCAGGCTCTGTCCGCAATTCTCCTGCCTTTGCTTCCCAAAAGCTGGGATTGCAGATGTGGCCTACCACGTCTGGCTCCTTTTCTTTATTCCTTTCTCTTCATTCCAACAGGGCTGACTTGCTCGGTTGTTCAGTGGTTCTCTCTGGCCCATGGTGGAGCTTATTGCTTTTAATAAGCAACTAACCTCTTCTTATTGCTAAAGTCTCCATTAGGCAGCGCTTTTGCCCTTGAACTTCCCCACACACGACCAAACAAGTTTACTTGGAGAGAGTTTCAGAGCTCTTTACTCTTACGTATGCTTTCCTGTGACCTAATACCTGAGCTATTTCTGTGGAGCAGCGTTAGGGAAAGTCTTATGTCTTTTGAATGACATGGCTCTTAGAGTACTGTGGGTGAGGCAGTAGTTTGGTCTTTTCAGCTGGGGACAATTCATTCCCACATGGCTTTTCTATGTTCTAAAGAAACTGGGCAAAAGTGACTGTCTCCAGCATGTCTAGCCTGCAGCGCTGGGGAAGAGCCTTTGTACTATGGTTGGGTAGAGAAGCGATTGTCTCTATCCTGCTTGGAACAACTTGCTTCTGCAACTTGGAGAGGGACTGGAGGGACGGAGGAAGTCAGGGCAGCCTACCCCCTTGCTGTTAGGACGAGGACTTAGTAACTTTTCTCAAATGTGCATCCTTTCATTCGTTATGCTTACCTGTTCTGTGCGAGTGCTCACACACAAGACTGGAAGTCAGAGGACAACTTGCAGGAGTTGACTCTCTTTTTCCTTGGTTCCAGGGCTTCACTGCAGGTCACGAGGCTCCTTCGCATGCTGAGCTTCTCACTGGCCCTGAAATATGTTTTTAGGACTATAGCAGAATTTTAGCAGCCATTGTATCCTGGAATGATGGCACCTAGGCTGTGAAGCGGCCTTTTGTAAAGAGTCAGTGATTGTTATCTGAGGCTTATGAAGGATTCACAGAGCCTCTGCCTAACTTAGTCCTGGACTTACCTGGCAAACCAGGGAGTCTCCTATGGCTGAGACTAGGTTAGGTTATGGCTCCTTCAGACAACTCATAGATCAGATAGGAGGTTTTGGGATTCAGAAATTGACTTGCTAAAAGTGCCTTTTGGCTTCTTTTTGTTTTTTTCATGTCACTGTTTCGTTTATTTATTTAGTATTATTTTTATTTTAAAAAAATTATTCATTTTATATCTCGATTGAAGCCACCTCCCTCATCTCCTCCTTGTCCAACCCTCTCTCCCTCTTCTTCCCTCTAGTCCACTGAAAGGGGAGACCTCCTCCTCTCCCATCAGACCCTAGCTTATCAAGTCTCATCAGGCCTGCCTGGATCCTCTAGGCCCACACTACCAAGGGAAGTGATCAAAGATCAGGTAATCAAGATCATGTCAGCTCCCCTTAGTTGGGGACCAAGATGGAGGGTGGGTGCCTATTGGCTACATCTGAGCAGAGGGTCTAGGTCCAATCCATTCATGGTCCTTGGTTGGTGCATCAGTCTATGCAGTCCCCTCTGGGCCCAGATTTTTTTGGCTTTGTTGGAATCCTTGTGGAGCTCTTGTCCCCACCATGTCCTTCTACCCACCCAACCCCCTTCCATAAGACCCTCTGCACTCTGCCCCAAGTTTGGCTGTGAGTCTCTGCATCTGCTTCGATCCCCTGTCGGTTGAAGCCCTTCAGAGGACATCTATGGTAGGCTCCCTCTCTTCCACTGCTTCTGCTGTCTATTCTGAATGCTCATTCTGAATGAGAATTAAACATCCTCCCTAAGGTCCTCATTTAAGTTCTTTAGGTCTGTAGATTTTAGTATGATTATCCTATGTTATATGGCTAATATCCACTTCTAAGTGAGTATATACCATGCATATCTTTCTGGGTCTGGGATACCTCACTCAGGATGATATTGTCTCGTTCCATCCATTTGCCTGCAATTTTCATGATTCCTTGGTTTTAATAACTGAGTAGTATTCCATTGTGTAAATGTACCACAATTTCTGTATCCATTCTTCAGATGAGGGACATCTAGATTGTTTTCAGTTTCTGGATATTATGAATAAAGCTGCTATGAACATAGTTGAGCAAATGTCCTTGTTGTATAGTGGAACATCTTTCAGGTATATGCACAGGAGTGTTATAGCTGGATCTTGAGGTAGTGCTATTCCCAACTTTTTGAGAAAGCATCAGATTGATTTCCAAAGTGTTTGTACAGGTTTACATTCCCACCACCAATAGAGGAGGGTTCCCTTTTGTCCACATCCTCTCCAGCATGTTGTCACTTGAATTTTTTATCTTAGTCATTCTGATGGGTGTAAAATGGAATCTGAGTAGTTTTGATTTACATTTGACTAAGGAGGTTGACCATTTCTTTAAGTGTTTATCCACCATTTGACAATCCTCTGTAGAGAATTCTCTGTTTAGCTCTGTACCTCATTTTTCAATTATATTATTTGGTTTGTTGTTTAATTTCTTGAGTTCTTTATATATTTTGGATATTAGCCCTCAGTTAGATGTGGTGAAGATATTTTCCCAGTCTGTAGGCTGTTGTTTTGTTCTGTTTACAGTATCCTTTGCTTTACAGAAGCTTTTCCATTTTAAAAGGTCCCATTTATTGATTGTTGATCTTAGAACCTGAACAGTTGGTGTTCTGTTCAGGAAGTTGTCTCTTGTGCCAATGTCCTCACTTTTTCTTCTAACAGGTTTAGTGTGTCTGGTTTTATGTTGAAGTCTTTGGTCTACTTGGACTTCAATTTTGTGTAGGGTGATAGATATGGGTCAATTTGCATTATTTTCTACATGTGGACATCCAGTTAGAACAGCACCATTTGTTGAAGATGCTTTTTTTCCATTGTATGGTTTTGGCTTCTTTGTCAAAAATCAGGTGGCCGTAGGTGTGTGGGTTTATTTCTGGATCTTCTATTCGATTCCATTGATCCACAGTCTGTTTCTATGCCGGTACCATGCTGTTTGTATTATTGTTGCTCTATAGTACAGCTTGAGATCAGGGATGGAGATACCTCCAGAGGATCTTTTATTGTAGAGGATTGTTTTAGCAATTCTGGGTTATTCCATATGAAGTTGAGAATTTTTCTTTCAAGATCTGTAAAGAATTGTGTTGGTATTTTGATGGGAATTGCATTGAATCTGTAGATTGCTTTTGGTAAAATGGCCATTTTCACTACATTAATCCTACCAATCCATGAGCACGGGAGATCTTTCCATCTTCTGATATCTTTTTCAATTTCTTTCTTCAGAGACTTGAAGTTTTTTGTTTTTTTTTTTTTTGAACAGGTCTTTCACTTGCCTGGTTAGAGTTACACCAAAGTACTTTATGTCCTTTGTGGCTATTGTGAAGGGTGTTGTTTCCCTAATTTCTTTCTCAGCCCATTTGTCTTTTGTATACAGGAGGACTACTTATTATTTTGAGTTGATTTTGTATCCAGCCACTTGGCTGAAAGTGTTTATCAGCTGTAGGAGTTCCCTGGTAGAATTTTTGGAGTCACTCAGGTATATTATCATATCATCTGCAAATAATGATCCTTTGACTTCTTCATTTCTGATTTGTATCTCCTTGATCTCCTTTGCTTGTCTTATTGGTCTAGGTAGGACTTAAAGTACTATGCTGAAGGGATAAGGAGAGAGTGGACAGCTTTGCCTTGTCCCTGATTTCAGCGGAATTGAAATAAGTTTCTGTTTACTTTGATGTTGGCTATAGTCTTGCTGTATACTGCCTTTGCTATGTTTAGGTATATGCCTTGTATTCCCTGCTTTCTTCGAGATTTTAAACGTGAACATGTGTTGGACTTTATCAAATGCTTTTTCATCATCTAAGTAGGTGATCATGTGTTTTTTTTTTCCTTTAAGTTTGTTTATATGGTGGATTACATTGATGGATTTCCATATATTGAACCACCCCTGCATACCTGGGTTGAAGCCTATTTGGTCATAGTAGATGATATCTTTGATATGTTCTTGGATGCGGTTTGCAAGTATTTTATTGAGTATTTTTGTGTCATAAGGGAAATTGGTCTGAAATTCTTTGTTGGGTCTTTGTGGGGTTTAGGTATCAAAGTGACTGTGGTCTCATAGACTGAGTTTGTTAATGTTCCTTCAGTTTGTATTTTGTGGAATAGTTTGAAGAGTATTGGTGTTAGCTTTTCTTTGAAGGTCTGGGCTGAAACCATCTGGCCCTGGGTTTTTTTGGATGAGAGACTTTTGATGATTACTTCTATTTCCTTAGGGAATATAGGTCTATTTAATTTATTTACCTGATCTTGATTCAATTGGAATCAATCAAGAAAATTGTTCATTTCATTTTTTCAAATTTTGTGGCCTATAGGCTTTTGAAGTAGGACCTAATGATTCTTCAGATTTCCTCAGTGTCTGTTATGTCTCCCTTTTCATTTCTGATTTTGTTGATTTGGATGGTGTCTTTCTGCCTTTTAGTTAGGTTGGCTGAGTTTGTCTATCTTGTTGATTTTCTCAAAGAACCAGCTCTTGGTTTCATTGATTTTTAAAATTGTTTTATTTGTTTCTAATTTATTGATTTCATCCCTGAGTTTGATTATTTCCAGCTTTCTGCTCATCTTGGGTGTGTCTAATTCTTGTTTTTTTCTAGTACTTTCAGGTGTGCCGTTAAGTTGGTTGTATGAGATATTTCAAATTTCTTCATGAAGGCACTTAGTGCTATGAACTTTCCTCTTAGCACTGCTTTCATTGTGTCCCATAAGTTTGGGTATGTTGTGCCTTCATTTTCATTAAACTCTAGGAAGTCTTTAATTTTTTTCTTTATTTCTTCCCTGACCCAGCTATCATTGAGTAGAGAGTTGTTCAGTTACCATGTGTGTGTAGGCTTTTCTGCTATTTCTCTTGTTGTTGAGGTCCAGCTTTATTCTGTTGTGGCCTGATACAAGGGATTATTTCAATCTTTGTGCATCTATATGATCTTTGGGACCAGCTGTATGGTCTATTTTGGAGAAGGTTTTGTGAGGTGCTGAGAAGAAGGTATATTCTTTTGTGCTTGGGTGAAAAGTTCTGTAGATGTCTGTTAGGTCCATTTGATTCATGACATCTGTTAGTGTCATTGTTTCTCTGTTTAGTTTCCGTTTCATTGACCTGTCCTTTGATGAGAGTAGGTTGTTGAAGTCTCCCACTATTAATGTGTGGGGATCTATGTGTGGTTTAAGCATTTTTAATATTTTTACAAATGTGGGTGCTCTTGTATATGGGGTATATATGTTCAGAATTGATATGTCATCTTGGTGGAATTTTCCTTTGATGAGTGTGATGTGTGCTTCCTTATCTCTTTTCATTAATTTTGGTTGAAAGTATGTTTTATTAGATATTAGAATGGCTACTCCTGCTTTTGTGTGTGTGTGTGTCTGTTTGCTTGGAAAACCTTCTTCAGCCCTTACTCTCTGGTAATGTCTATCTTTGTGGCTGAGGTATGTTTCTTGTATGCAGCAGAATATTGGATCCTATTTACTCATCCATTCTGTTAGTCTGTGTCTTTTTATTGGAGAATTGATTCCACTATTATTGAGAGAGATTATTGATCAGTGACTGTTAGAGCCTTTGATTTTGATGTTTGTTTTGGTAGTGTGATTGTATACTTGACTACTTTTAGTTTTGCTGTAGTGATTTATTTCCTACATTTTCTTTAGTGCAGTTAGCCTTCTTGGGTTCTATTTTTTCTTCTAGTATTTTCCGTAGGGCTGGATTTGTAAATAGATATTGTTTTTGTTGTGGAATACCTTGTTTTCTCCATCTATGATGATTGAGAGTTTTGCTGAGTATAGTAGTCTAAGCTGATGTTTTCTTAGGGTCTGCATGAGATGCATTCAGGCCCTTCTGGCTTTCATAGTCTCTGTTGAGAAGTCAGGCGTGATTCTGATGGGTTTGGCATTGTATGTTACTTGGCCTTTTTTCCTTGCAGATTTTTAGTATTTTTTTTTCTTTGTTCTGTATATTTAGCATTTTGATTATTATGTAGCAGGAGGATTTTTTTTTTCTGGTCTAATATATTAGGTGTTATGTAGGCCTCTTGTATGCTTATAGGCATCTCTTTCTTTAAATTGGGGAAAATGTTTTTCTATGATTTTGTTGAAAATATTTTCAGGGCTTTGGAGATGGGAATCTTCTTTTTCCTCTATTCCTATTATTCTTAGGTTTAGTCTTTTCCAATTGTTCTTGATTTCTTGGATGGTTTGTGTAAGGAACTTTTTAGATTTAACATTTTCTTTGATGGATGCATGTTTCTTCCATTGTATCTTCTACATCTGAAATTCTTTCTTCTATCTCTTGTATACTGTTGGAGATGCTTACCTCTCTAGTTCCTGTTTTCTTCCCTAAGTTCTCCCTCTCCAGGATTTCTTCAGCTTTTGTTTTCTTTAATGTTTTCATTTCCATCTTCAGATCTTGAACTGTTTTGCTGATTTCCTTCACATGTTTGTATGTTTCTGCCTTTAAATTCCTTCACCTTTTTGTTTGAACTTTCCTCTATTTCTTTCAGTGATTTAATTATTTCCCTTCTAAAGGCCACAATCTGTTTGACGGTATTTTCTTGTATTTCTTTTAAATAATTTTTTTTATATATTAATCACAGGTTATTTAGTTTGTATCCCAGCCATAGCCCCCAACTTCCTGTATTTCTTTATGGATTTTGTTTCTTCACTTGTGTTAGGGTATCCACGGCTGCTTGCTTTTGGATAACTGGGTTCTGGAGATGCTATATTGCTTTGGCTTTTGTTCATTGTGTTTTTATACTGGCCTTTACCCATCTGCTTGTCTCAGGCACTGGCTGGTAGTTTTGGTGCCTGCTGGAGTCCTGGGGGAGAAGGGGCTGAGATGATGTGGGAAATCTCCTGGGCAGGAGGCTGGTTGTTCCTGAAGGAGCCCTCCTTAGATTGGTTGGTATGGTCTCTGTGGGTGGCTCTTAGTGAGCTGCCAAAGCTCTCCTCAGGTGTATGGGCCTGTGGGCTAACTGAACTCTTCAGGAGCCCAGGGGCTCTCCTCTTACCAGGACAGCTTCCCTGCCACTGGATTTTTGCTCTTAATTTAATGAGGTGTCACTGCTCACACACACTGTTGAGAGAAGCCCTCTTAAAGGATCAGTGAGCCCAGAGGTTTGGTTGGTCCCTTTAGGGAGACAGGTTGAGCTTTGGAGCAGCATCTGGGGCTGTTCCCATGGCTCCCAGGTGTCCATAGGTCTGAGGTTGGATCTCGGTATTCCAGTACCTAGAAGGTATTCACTGGCTGATGAGCACAGCACACAGGCATGTGGGTGGAGGCTGAAGACCTGAGTCTGTGGGAACCCAGGAACTTTTCTGGGAATTAGCTGGGTTTCCTGAGGTCAGACCTGATTGTTTCTTTCACCATTGGGTTTCCTCACAGCAGGGAGACCCAGTATCTGGTGTTTTGGGGCCCACAGTTCAGTCTGGGATAGTGAGCTTGTGATTATGCACTGGAGACCAAGTGCCTAAAGGAACCCAGGAAGTTTTCTAGGGATTAGCTAGGTGACCTGAGGTTGAACCTGATTGTTTTCCTCATCTTAGGGTTTCCTCTCACTTGGGGGAACATAGTCACTGGTATTTTGGGCCCCACAGTTTGGTCTGTTGGTCAATGTGCAGTCATTGCTGCCCTGCTGATCAGACACAGTGTGCAATCTGTGCAGCCATCTTGGATCCCCCCTCTCTGTTTCTTGACTATAGATACAATGTGATAGCTGCCTCATGCTCCTGCTATCATGCAATGTTAGACTGTACCCTCAAACTGAGCCAAAATCTAAAAGTGTCATTTGTGTAACAATGGAGAGGCTCTGTGAAAGTTCAGTTCCTGAGAGGCTGATTCCCTGCTGCTGAGAAGCCTAATTTCATCCTGCAGGGTCTCTCTCCTAATTTAACATTAATTGTCCCTTTTAACCCACAACAACAATGTAGGACAAGTTCTGGATATTTAGTTTTTCTAAAAATAATTTTTAGCAGTTTTTATTTTTTATTAAAGACCAAGGAAGGAAACTTATCCTTTCTAGGAGTGGATATCTGCTTTCTTTTTATATTTCTGAAGAGAATTCCAAAATTTTAGATTCATATCAAAATTGAAAGCAAAGTATATATAATCAGATGACACTGACTCATACTCTCCGATATTGTCTTCTAGTTATTTTACAGATTTGAATTTGATCAATGATCCACTTTGAGTTAATTTTTGTGCTGTGAGATGTGTGTCTGGATTCCATTTTTTTGTTGTTTTGTATATGGGTGTTTATTTGTTCTAGCACCATTGTTGAAAGGACTGTTTTTGATCCATTGCAACTTTGGCTCTTTCTCCAAAAGCTCTCCCTGGAAAATTTACTTCACTGGTCTGTTGATTCTTTTGCCAGTATTGATCACTGTAGCTTTAGAGAAAGTCTTAAAGTCAGTTAATGTCAGTTTTCTGACTTGGCTCTCCTGCAGTATTGCATTGTCTGCTTCCATACAAACTCACACCCAGCTTGTTGCTGTTCACAAAGTAATATTCTGCAGTCCTGAGACTGATCAAGATATGAAGACAGTGTCTTGACAACACTGGGCCTTCCTATACATCAACATAAAATATAGCTCCATTTACTTAATTTTCTGATCTTTCCAAGTTTAAAAATTTTTTTCTTCACATAGATTTTGATATTTTATTAGATTTTCACCTAAAAATTTTATTGTTTGGTGTAACTGGTCTTATGATTTTACGATCAAATTCTAAATGTTCATTGACGGCATATTTATGAAAATTTCCTTTTGTATATTAGCTGTATTAATGTTTTCTATTTCTTTGGCAAACTATCTTATAAAATAAACTTATAAGAAGGAAAATTTAATTTTCATTCATGGTTTGGGGGCTTTGTCCACACTAGGACTCAAACCTTAACAAAATCAGAGAAACTGAAATAATTCTGAATATACTGGTTTATTTCACTGACCACAGTGAAATAAAGTTTAAAGTCAATAACAAGTGACTATCTAGAAATTACACAAACTCATGGCAACCAAAACAACACCTTTTTGAGTGATGAATGGGTCAAAAGAAAAATACAGAAAAATTTAACGTTCCTAGAATTATAAAATATAAAATGCAGAACTTCTGGGACACATTATAAGCAGTCCTAAAAGGGAAAAATTATAGCTCTTCTAAGTGGCTTGATGCATCTTAAGAATTTGGAAAAACAAGAATAAATCAAACCTAAATTCAGTATATCTAAAAAATAATAAAAATCAGTGCATAAATTAAAGGAAAGGAAATAATATGTAAATCAATAAATGTAATAAGTTATATAATTGGACTTACAAAAATTTCAATAGGTGTAGAAAAGGTCTGACAAACTCCATCGCGTCTTCATAATGACTACTAGAGAGAGTAGTCCTGGAGGGAACATAGATCAACATGATAAAGGCTGTATATGACAGACCCACAGCCAACATTATCCGAAGTGGACAAAAGCTTCAGTTGTACCTAGTTGACTGATGAGCTCAGCATTCATTAGTGTCATTTAAATTCTGAGCCTTTCCTTTTGTTTCTTAGAGTTTGCAGCTCTCTGTATTACTCATCCTTTCTCATACTGCCTAGTTATTCCATTCAAAGTCTTGGCATACTAATCTAGTTATTACAAAGTTATGGGAGATCTAATGGAGGTTTTCAAGAGAAGGGAACACATGTGTTAACTCAAGGAGAAATAGATGCTTTCCAGGTGTACTGCTAGGTTTACATAATAAAAATCAAACAGAATGAATGGTCTTTATGGAAGAGTGCCATACTGTAGTAGGGGTTTTTTTCCTCTCCACCCCAAGCTCCTGAAACGACGACTCATAAGACTCATTAAATATTGAACAAATACTAGGCCACATAGCTAGGCTCTTCCATGACTAGATAATAACATAAAATAACCCATTATACTAATCTATATCTCGCCACATGGCTGGTTACTTCTGCTAAGGTACCATGTGTCTGTCCTTTTCACACCTTGCCTTCTGAATCTCATGTGTCTGGCTCTATCCCAGAATCCTTTCTTCCCACTGGATGTCCCACCTCCTATTTCCTGCCTAAGCTATAAGCCATCAGATTTATCATTGACAGGTGAAGTTTCCATACAGACACAAAAGGTTCCTTCTGCACCATACTTAGAAAATGTAGATATTATAACATAAAGAACAGAGTGTAAAGATAGCCTACATATAATTTTTTACTCTACATGCCAAGTATTTATACCAAACAAGATGCAAGGGGAGGGATTATCAGGTGGCTCAGTGGGAATAGGCATTTGCTGCCAAGGCTGAACACCTGGGTTCCATTCCTGTACCCACATGTCAGAGGAGAATAGACTCCAGCAATTTGTCCTCTGACCTCCATGTCTGACATGGAGTATATGATCCAACAGTGCATGATCATACACACAAAAGTAAACGATGTAATAAGACATTTTGGAAAAGGATATCTGAAGCCATGTTGATATCTGTGGGTTGTGCTGCTACCCGGAGCGATATTGATCTAAGTGGTCTGTGCTGCCATCTGAGACCATGGTGATGTCTGGGTCTGTGGTACCTCTGAGGGTCATATTGATATCCATGATCTGTACTGCTACCAGAGACCATGCTGAGTTGCATGGCACATGCCAGAGACCGTGTGGATGTCCATGATCCATGTTCCCACTGATTGTGATACCATGGCTACTTTTGCCATGGTATTGATGACTGCACTCACCATTGAGAAAGAGGGACATAGGGGTCTGTCACAACCCATACCCCCACTGCAAGAAGTAACAGCCTAGACAGGAAGCCACCAAACAGAACTCTTAAAATTGTCATTAGGATGCTGAGTGTAGCTCTTCAGAGTTGCTGTCTTCTGGTAGGGGTGTGGGTAGGGAAGGACTCAGTTTTCTTTAAGGGGCTAGTCACCAGGAGTTTGCCCATGCTCCAGGGAGTATATGGGCAACAACAACTGGACTTGTTTGTTTTGTTTTTGCTGTTTTCTTTTTCTTCTTTTTTGGGGGATGGGGATGGGGGAGGTCACATGAGGAGGGGCAGACCTGGGAGGACTAGGAAAAGTGTGCGCTTAGGGTTCATGATGTAAAATTCCCAAATAATCGATAAAAATATTATAAAAAACCTGATAAAACAGGAGCAATCATAAGGGCAAGGATAAAGATAAAATAATCAAGAAAATATATCTGCCCACCTCAGTCTTCTAAGAAGCCAGTTTGTTATTTTGGTTATACTCACAAAAATATTCAACTGCAGAGTTTGTAGTCTCAAACTTTGATACAACTGAAGTTTTAAATAGCAAATGTCAATTTAAAATTTTAGATTTCTGCAAAGTTTAGGCTTTCCCTGATTGATGAGAGCAAGGTCAAGTTCACTTTTGAGAGCTCGTACTTCACCAAGGTAAGAATTCCTAGTAACAACTTAGGGCCCTCTCTGAAAACCCAGATATCTACTCCCCAAACACAGTCTTATTAAGAAGACAGTTGTTTCCTACCAAGTGCAAAGGATTGTTGAGGACATTTATGGTCAAAATCCCCTATAAGTACCATTTTTTCTCTTAACATTGCAGTGAGCTCTTAAGTCTTTTTCAGTTACTAAAAACACTGACAGTAGAGCCTTCCTTATTGTACTTAGGCTTGTGACATGTTCTACAGTGCCTTTCTGTACCCAGGCCTGGTGGTCTGCTCCCTCCCTCCCTCGCCTTCGTCCTGATACACTTGCTACACTTACTCCTTTGCACATGCTGCAGGAATCCCTCCTTGTGCTCACTACATTTTTATGTTTGTGTGATACTGGGTTGTGAACTAGGGCCTCCCCACACTAAGGCATATAGCTCTCTGTCACCAAGCTACACCTCAAGTTTTCCTCTTCTTTATTTTAGCTTTTTGGTTCAAGACAAAATTTCGTTAGGTTGCTAAGACTGTTCTTGAATTCATGTTGTAGCCCAGGCGAGCCTTGAACTTGTGATCTTTTTGAGTCAGGCTCCTAAGCAGACAGGATTGTAGTTTATACTTCCAGGCCTTACTGCTCACCACCTTAATGACAAATGTGAGGTGCAGGACTTGCTCCTGAAGTGTCCACTTGAATAAATGGCTGGAGCATGCATTCACTGATGCTAGAAGAAACGGGACTTTTAACCTTTTACAATTTTGCTTAAGTAATTATGAGGTAAAATGACTTTGAAACCATAATGTATTTCCATGCCATTTGGTTCCAACCTTTGATCTGTGCAATTAGCATCTTTTAATATGTGCTATTTATCAACCGGAGGTATACAAGTTAGTGCTTTACCATGCATTCTTATTCAGTTTTTATTTATTATCTTGCTGTTTTAAATATTGCCCAAGCTATCCCTGATCTTTCTGCCTCTACCTCCCAAATTCTGAGATTGCTAGTATATGTCACCATGCCCAGCCATCATGTGTGTTCACAGGAACAATTATCTGATGACCTTCTAGAGTGGTGAAATCTTTTTATTTCTCCTGTGCTTTCTAGCACACCAACTATATAAAAGAAATGCAGGAAATGGTGCTCGCTGCTGATTCACCAGAGTGACCAGTAGGTATCAATAGTGCATGTCTTTCCTTTCTTGAAGTCTTAGTTTTTTGGGGTTGAATGCATACATAATTTTGGAAGAAACCAAAAGTTTTGAGCTCTTTCCCATGTTGAGACAAATTAAATATATGTGTTTTAAACTTTTCTGTACTTTCTCTGGATTTTTAAAATCTCTGAAAGATGTTTCCTCTAAGGAAGATGGGATATGTGAAAATCTGTAGCTCAGTATCCACATATGCATGTGAAGAGGGAGGGGGAGGCTTGGGGAAAGGGGCTGCTGTTTTTACTGTGTCAGCACACCTCACTCAGCCACAGTTCTCAGAGGAACTCTGAGCCAATTAACTGCTGCGTTGGAAGGTGAACCGGCTGTCATTCTTACTTGGTTTCTTGTTGCTTTTAGTTAGATGAGAAACTCTTTGTTTAGAGCTCTTCAGGATGGATCCTTCAGGCTGAAGACTGTGACTTTTGACAATACTTGCATCCGCTTTAGAATCTGAGGGAATAGCCTCCCATTTGCTGCTGGGAAGCTGTATATCTTCAGTCTCTTGGGCCCAGAGTTCAAAATGCTTTTTTCTCTTCTGAAGACTGCAGAGAGGTGATAAACTTTCAAATGGCCCCCAGGACACAGGCTGGAGCCATTCTGAGGTATTTGTCATAAAATTCCCTTGGACTTTAAAAGGGAGATTTCTGTTTGGTGTCCAAGGTGTGCTGTGTCTTCTTGTATTTGTGGAAGCAGTTGGAGTAAGTCTAGAAAAGAAATGAAACGTATGAATTTTTGCCTAGGGTATACCTACATTGTAGTCCTTCGTCTACTGTCATAAGTCAGATTGTATATTTTCCCTTGGATAAGCTCAGTGCCCCTTAGGACTTTACCCTCATCTTTATGAATATGAGCTATGTCTTCATCTCTGCTCTAACTGTTTGGTTCTAGCTCAGTCTTGTTCTAAATGTCCAGAGAATGTGGTTATCTGGATACCTTCTTTAGAACTCATTGACTTACCTATACATCTGGCCTATACTTTGCCATAAAAATTTTGTTTATCCAATTAGACTATTTGTATTATACACAGTATAAGATTGTTTAGATAACTAGTAAAGAGGTCAATGAGTCCCAGAGACAGAAGTTTCTCTCAAGAGATGGAGACTTTTAGAGTTCCACAAGGAGAGCAACAGAATCAAAATATCTGGGCACAGGGGTCTTTTCTGACCATTCATGGATATAACTGAGAACCCCTGCTCAGATGTAGCCCATAGCAGCTCAGTATCCATCCAAGTGGGTTCCCTAGTAAGGGGAACAGGGATTGTCTCTGACATGAACTCAGTGGCTGGCTCTTTGATTACCTCCCCGTAAGGGGGAGAGCAATCTTACCAGGCCACAGAGGAAGACAGTACAGCCAATCCTAATGAGACCTGATGAGCTAGGCACAGATGGAAGGGGAGGTGGACCTCCCCTATCAGTGGACTTGGAGAGGGGAATGGGAGGAGATGAGGGAGGGAGGGTGAGATTGGAAGGGAAAGAGGGAGGTGGCTACAGTTGGGATACAAAGTGAATACACTGTAATTAATATAAAAAATAAAAATTTAATTAAAAAAGAGGGAGACTTTTAAACCATAATTGTTGCCACTTAGTCTATTTTTCTTTAGAATTCTATTTAACCAGAAAATTTTAGCTATATTTTCATTGAACTATTAAATTATGAACTAATTGTAGCCTCATGTGCACTGAGAAGAAGTAATAGAGATAGATTGCATATACCCTTCATCTGGATCCCTCTAGATCCAGATGACATTTTGTAAAGCCACAATGAAGCATCACAGTGAACATATTGCCACTGGTGTGGGCAAGATACAGAACCACACCCCTATGTTGCTGTTTTAATGTCCACTTCTCTCCTGTCTTGACTCTTCTTTAACTCCTGGAACACATTAACTTGTTATCTGAGTTATGTAATTTTGCTTTAAGAATGCTATATGAATGAAATCACAGTGTGTAAACTTTTGGAATTAATTTATCTCCCACCCAGTATAAATCTTTGGGGTTCATTGTGGTTCCGTTTCTCCTCTGCTCATTATTATTATTAGTAGTAGTAGTAGTATTCAGTAGCATGGGTGTACTACAGTTTAATGATTCATCTGCACTGAAGGACCTGTGGCTCATTTATTTCCAGCTTAGCATTGCAAATAAAGCTGAATAAACATCTGTAGGCAGGATTTTGTGTAAACTTTTCATTTCACTGGGATTAAATTCAATGAAAGCAGATGCTGGTTATATGGTAGTTATGTATTTATTTTTCTGTTTTGTTTTTGAAAGAGTCTCTTGCTGGGGCTGGAGAGATGGCTCAGTGGTTAGGAGCACTGTCTGCTCTTCTAGAGGTTCTGACTTCAATTCCCAGCAACCACATGATGGCTCACAACCATATATAATGGAATCAGATGCCCTCTTCTGGCATTCCAAGTGATCTACAGCTAGCACACACATAATTTTTTTTTTTTTTTAAGAGGCTCTATGTTGTCTGGGGTGGCTTTGAGCTTACAGTCCTCCTACCTGCCCTTACCAAACTCTAGGATTACAGGTGTGTGCTAACACATCTAGCCATGAGAGCTGTTACCTCATATTATGTTTCCAGCAGCAATATGTAAATAACTCACTGTCTGCATCCTCACTGGCATTCACATAGCTTATTGTGAATTCAGTTGCATCACTGATGCTCATACGTCTTGTGGTCATGTGCCACCTGGACATTGTTTAGTTAAAGATCTATGCATGCCTTTTACTCATTTTCTTTCTTTTAAAAAACTTTTTGGGGGTAATTACATCCTGGTTGTAGCCCCATTCCACCTCGTCTCCCAGTCCTCCTTCCCTCTCCACTGCCCCCTCCCCTATTTGTTAGAAAAGGAGAGCCCCATCCTGTCCACCTCAGCTCTTCAAGTTGCATCAAGGCTGAGCATGTGCTCTTTCCCTGTGGCCTGGTAAGGTAGTCCTGCTAGGGGGAAGTGATCAAAAACCTGGCAGGGAAGTTTGTGTCAGGTGCAGCCCCCACTTTCCTTCCTTGAGAACCCATATGAGGCCTAAGCTGTTCATGGGCTCCATTTTATAGGTCCAGTCCATACAAGGTCCTTGGTTGGTGCTTCAGACTCAGCAAGCCCCTCTGGGCCCTTGTTAGTTGGCACTGTTGTTATTTTTGTGGAGCTCTTGTTACTTCCAGGTCTTTTTCTTTTCCTCTCACTTTTTCACAAGACATCCTATGCATTGTCCAATGTTTGACTGTGAGTCTCAGCATCTGTTTTGAGGCACTGCTGGGTAGAGTCTCTCAGAGGACAGCTTGATAGGTTCCTGTATGCAGGCTTAGCTGACTATCATTCATAGTGTCAGGGGTTGGCACTATCTGATTGGGTGGGTCTTTGGATGGGCCAAGCATTGGTTGGATATTCCCTCAATCTCTGCTCTATCTCTTATCCCTGCACAACTTGTACACAGGATAAAATTTAGGTCAAAGTTTTTGTGGTGGGTTGGTGTTCCCCTCCCTCTACTAGACTTGTCTAGTTAGAAGGTATCCTTTTTCATATCTACAGTCTCTGCTACTAGGAGTTTCTGCTTGAGTCCCCTTCATATCCTTTCAGGAGCCTACCCTGACCTAGGTCTCCAACTTGTCACAAAGATGTCCCCACCCTCAGTTTTACTTTTCTCTATAGGTCTTCTGTCCTCCTGCCCCCGCTCTCCCCAGGTCTGATTTCCACCCTCATATTTCTCTGTGCCCCCCTCCTACTTTGTTTTCTCTCTTCTACCACTACTTCTGTCTATTCTATTTCCTTCTGAGTGAGATTTACGCATCCTACCTTGTATCCTTGTTACTTGTTTTGTGTGTGTGTGTGTGTTTGTGTTTTTTTTGGGGGGGTCTGTGCCTCATAGTATGCTTATCATGTACTATATGGCTGAAATCCATTTATAAGTGAGTACATACATGTGTGTCTTTCTGGGTCTGGGTTACCTCACTCAGGATGGTATTTTCTACTTCCATCCATTTGCCTGAAAATTTCATGATTTCTTTGTTTTTAATAGCTGAGTAGTAGTCTATTGTGTAAATGTGATAATTTACTTATCCATTCTTTGGACATCCAGGTTGTTTTCAGATTCTGGCTATTATGAATAAAGCTGCTATGAACATAGCTGAGCAAGTGACCTTGTTGTATGGTGGAGTGTCTTTTGGGTGTATGCCCAGAAATGGTATAGCTAAGTCTTGAGGAAGAGCTATTCCCAATTTTCTGAAAAAGTGCCAGATTGATTTCCAAAGTGGTTGTAGAAGTTTATACTCCCACCTGCAATGGAAGAGTGTTTCCCCTTTCTCCACATACTCACCAGCATGTCCTGTTCTGAGATTTTGATGTAAGCCCTTCTGACCAGTATGAGATGGAATCTCAGAGTTGTTTTGATTTGCATTTCCCTGATGACTAAGAATGTTGAACATTTCTTTAAGTGCTTCTCTGCCATTCAAGATTCCTCTGTTGAGAATTCTGTTAGTTCTGTGCCCTATTTTAAATTGGGTTATTTTGTTTATTGATGTTTGATTTCTTAAATTCATTATACATTTTGGACATTAGACCTTTGTCAGATGTAGGATTGGTGAAGATCTTTTCTAAATCTATAGGTTGTCATTTCGTTCTATTGATGGTGTCCTTTGCCTTACAGAAGCTTTTCAGTTTCAAGAGGTCCTGTTTATTGTTAATATTCTGTTCAAGAAGTTGTCTCCTGGGCCAATGAGTTTGAGGCTCTTCCCTGCTTTCTCCTCTAGCAGATTTAATGTATCTGGTATTATATTGAGGTCTTTGATCCACTTGGGCTTGAGTTTTGTGCAGGGTGATAAATATGGATCTATTTGCATTTTTTCTTTTCTTTTATTCTTTATTAATGACATGTTATTCACTTTGTATCCCCCCTGTGGTTCCCTCCCTCCTCCAGTCCCAATCCCTCCCCCTTCCTCCACCCTCTGCATGCATGCCCTTCCCCATGTCCACTGATAGGGGAGGTCTTCTTTTCCTTCCTTCTGATCCTAGTGAATTAGGTCTCATCAGGAGAGGCTGCATTGTCTTCTTCTGTGGCCTGGTAATGTTGCTTCCCCCTCAGGGGGAGGTACTTAAAGAGCAGGCCAATCCATGTCAGAGATACGTAGACATCCAGTTAGACCAGCAGCATTTGTTGAAGGTGCTGTCTTTTTACCGTTGTATGTTTTGGCTTCTTTGTCAAAATCAAGTGTCTATAGGTTTGTGGTTTTATTTCTGGGTCTTTGATTCGATTCCATAGATCAACCAGTCTATTTATATGCCAACACTGTACAACATACTATTGTTCTGTAGTATAGCTTGAAGTCAGGGATCTCCATCTTCATACCTCCACTAGTTCTTTTATTGTATAGGATTGTTTTAGCTATTCTGGGTTTTTTGTTTTTCTATATGAAGTTTAGAATTGTTATTTTAAGGTCTGTAAAGAACTGTGCTGGTATTTTGATGGGATTCTATTGAATCTGAAGATTGCTTCTGGTAAGATGGCCATTTTTACTATGTTAATCCTACTGATTCATGAGCATGGGACATCTTTCCATCTTCTGATATCCTCTTCAGTTTCTTTCTTTAGAGACTTGAAGTTCTTGTCATACCCATCTTTCACTTCCTCAGTTAGAGTTATTCCAAAATACTTTATATTATTTCTGGCTATTGTGTTTCCCTAATTTCTTTCTTAGCTCATTTGCCATTTGTATAAAGGAAGGCTACTGATTTTTTAATTAATCTTGTATCCAGCCACTTCGCTGAAGGTGTTTACCAGCTGTAGGAGTTCTCTGGTGGAATCTTTGGGGTCACTTACTTATACTATCATTTATCTGCAAGTAGCAATACTTTGACTTCTTCCTTCCTGATTTGTATCCCTTTGATCTTCTTTAGTTGTCATATTGTTCTAGGTAGATCTTCAAGTAGTATATTGAAGAGATATGGAAAGAGTAGTCAGCCTTGTCTCTGGTTTTAGTGGAATTGCTTTGAGTTCCTCTCCATTTAATTTGATGTTGGCTATTGACTGTATATATTTAGCCTTTATTATGTTTAGGTATGTGACTGATTCCCTGATCTAAGAACTTTATCATGAAGGGGTGTTGGATTTTTGTCAAAGGCCTTTTCTACACCTAACGAGATGATCTTGTTTTTTTTTTTCCTTTGATTTTGTTTATATGATGGATTACAATGATAAATTGTTGTATGTTGAACCATCCCTGCAACCCTGGGATGAACCTACTTGATGATGGTGAATGATGTAATTGATGTGTTCTTGGATTCAGTTTGTGAGTATTTTATTGAGTATTTTTGTGTCAATGTTCATAAGTGAAGTTGGTCTGGAATTCTCTTTCTTTGTTGAATCTTTGCATGGTTTAGGTATCAGGGTTACTGTGGCTTCATAGAATGAGTTTGGCAATGTTTCTCTGTTTGTGTTTTGTGGAATAGTTTGAGGAGTATTAGTATTAGCTCTTATTTGACAGTCTGGTAGAATTCTATGCTGAAACCATCTGGTCCTGAGCGCTCTTTTTTTTTTTTTTTTGAGACTTTGATGGCTGCTTTTATTTCCTTAGGGGTTATAGGATTGCTTAAACTGTTTACCTGACCTCTTTATTTTTTTTAAGATTTATTTATTCATTCATTATTTATATAGTGTGCTGCCTGTATGTGTGCATGCACACCATAAGAGGGCACCAGATCTCACAATAGATGGTTATGAGCCACCATGTGGTTTCTGGGGATTAAACTCAGGACCTTTGAAAGGACAACCAGTGCTCTTAACCTCTGAGCCATCTCTCTAGCCCTGTTTACCTGATCTTGATTAAACTTTGGTAGGTGAAATCTATTTAAAAAAAAAAAAAAGGTCTATTTCCTTTAGATTTTCCAATTTTGAGGAATACAGGCTTTTGAAGTAAGACCAAATGATTTTTATTTCCTCATTGTTTGTTATGGCTCCTTTTTCTTTTCTGATTTTGTTAATTTGGATACTTTCCTTCTGCCTTTGTTTTGCTAAGGGTTTGTCTATCTTGATTTTCTCAAAGAACCAGTTCTTGGTTTCATTGATCCTTTGTATTGTTTTCTTTGTTTCCAATTTATTGATTTCAGCCTTGAGTTTGATTATTTACTGTTATCTACTCCTCTCGGGTGTGTTTGCTACTTTCTGTTCAAGAGCTTTCAGGTATGCTGCTAAATTACCAGTATGGGATCTCTCCAGTTTCTTTATGAAGGCACTTAGTGATAAAAACTTTCCTCTTAGCACTGCTTTCATTGTGTCCCATAAGTTTGGGTACATTGTGCCTTCATTTTCATTGAATATGAGAAAGTCTTTAATTTCTTTATTTCTTTCCTAACCCAGTGGTCATTAAATAGGGAGTTGTTCAGTTTCCATGAGTTTGTAGGCTTTCTACTATTTCTGTTGTTGTTGAATTCCAGCTTTTATCCATGGTGGTCTAATAAGACACAGGATAATCTTCCTGTATCTGTTGAGGCATGCTTTCTGACCAAGTATATTGTCAATTTTGGAGAAGGTTCCATGAAGTGCTGAGAAGAAGGTATATTTTTTTTGTGTTTGAGTGAAATGTTCTGTAGATATCTGTTAGGTCCATTTGATCCATGGCATCTGTTAGTTTATTTCCCTGTTTAGTTTCTGTCTTGATGATCTGTCCATTGGAGAGAGTGGGGTGTTGAAGTCTCCCACTATTAGTATATATGGGGTTTCATGTATGATTTAAGTTTTAGTAATGTTTCTTTTACAAAATAGGTGCCCTAGCAATTTGGGCATTGAACAAGTCTTTGAACTTGGAATCACTCTAGGACTCACCTTTTTATGTAGTTGACATAGACTTAGAGCAGGTTCTCAACCTGTGAGTCACAACTCCTTTGGGGGTCAAATGACTCTTTCACAGAGGTTGCATATTAGATAGCCTGCATATCAGATATTTATATTGCAATTCATAGCAGTGGCAAAAATTCAGCTATGAAATATCAATGAAAATAATTTTATGGTTAGGGTCGCCACAACATGGGGAACTGTATTAAGGGTCTTTAGGTTTTCACTTTGCTATAAAAACATACTGTATTTATTCTATTAGTGTAGTTTATACAACAAGCCCCAGAGATTCTTCTGTCTTTGCCTCTCCAACACTGATATTACAGGCATGCCATCAACTTTTTATGCTTGCCTGCAAGCACTTTACTGATCTTTATCATCTCTCTAGTCTTTGAGGGTTTTTTAATCACTACAATAGTATTTTGTTGATGTGTTTTGCAAATATTTTCTGTTTTATAGTACTTAACAACTTAAAAAATCACATGTATGGGTGTTTTGCATGCACATGTTTATGTACATTATTTGAGGCACTTCTCTGGTAGTTCGTCCCTTGGACTACCCTCTTAATTACGGATGGTTGTGAACTGCCATGTGGCTTGTTGGAATTGAATGTGGTCCTCTGGAAGAGCAGTCAGTGCTCTTAACTACTGAGTCATCTCTTCAGCCCCTTTCAAAGAATTTTAATATGCTTTTGTGTTGTTTCACGTTTTGGAGACAGAAATTGTTATGTAGCCCTGGATGGGGTGGCATTCAGTTGGTAGTCTAAGCTAACCTTTTACTCATAACAATCTTCCTGAATTAGGCTCTCAAGTGTTGGGATTACAGGCATGAATACCATGTCTGGCTTCTTTTTACACAGGCTTTTTGCAAAGCAAACATTTTAAGTCCAACTTCCCATTTTTCCCTTTTTACAAATCTTATTTTTGGTATTAAGTCTAAGAAATCTTAGCTTAGCGTAGATCTGAGAATTTTTTTATGTAAAAGTTTTATAGTGTTATGTTATACGTTGAAGTCCATGCTCCATTTTGAATTAATCTATTTATAAGAGATGGATTTAAGCATTTTTGTACTTTAAAAAAAGGCAGTTCAGCATATTTGTGTAGGCCTGCTCAGGTCCACAGATGTGTCTTCTCATCCTCCAATACTATACTGTATTGCTGTAGCTATATAAAATTTTTTGAAATCAGTAGGCCAGTTCCCTTTGCTAAATTGTTTTTGATGTTTCAGTGTTTTTTTAAATAAAAAAATTTGCATTAGCCTTAATTAGGTCTATAACAATTCTGTTGAGATTTTGATGGGAATTGTGTTGAACCCATTTATCAAGCTGGGAAGAGCTAACATCTTGAGTTTTCCAATCCACAAACATGTTTATCTTTTCCATTCACTTACATTATGTTTTTTATTATTCTTATTTTCAGCTCCAAACTCTGCACATATTTTGTAGAATTACAGATATACACTTCATTTTTTCAGAAGTTCAAATGGTTTTATATATGTAATTTTGAAAATCACATGCTTATTTCTTATAGATAGAAATATAATGTTTATATTGTTGTTTTATATCTGAGACCTAGAAGGACCAGCGTGTTAAGAAGCTTGAAAACAAGTTCCTCAACGTATTCTACATAGAGAGCACCACTTTCACAAACAGATGCTTTCTTCCTATGGATATGCTTTTTCTTTTTCTTGTCTAGTTTCTGTAGCAAGAACTTCTGGCACAGCTGTGAGTGAGAGTGTGAGAGTGGTGAGCGTGGACTCCATCAAGTTGCATGAGTCCCTCAAGTACTTCTCTTCTGATAGACATTTTAAATCACAAATATTGAGTCTTCTCAATATTGTCTGTGCCAATTAATATTGCAATGTGGGTTTTCTTCTCTATCTTGAAAATACAGAGGGCTACATTGCTTCTTAAGACCATTGAACCATTGTTGAATTTCTGAAATAAAACCCACTAACAAGGGATATCCAAGATGGCTGTGCTGGGAGGACACTGTGTCTGAGGAGCAGGACAGCAGTGATGGCACAGTGACCAACAGACTGAACTCTGGGCCCTAAAACACCAGCGATTGTGTTTCCCAGGTGTGAGGAAACCCCACGGTGTGGGAATCAATCCGGTTCAGGTCACCCAGCTAAAACCCAGAAGAGTTCCCTAGTCCTGGCAGGCACTTGGTTGCCAGCCCAGAGCCACACGCCTGTGTGTTCTGATCACCTTCCCAGAGTGAGCTGTGGGCACCAAAACACCTGAGACTGGGATTCCAGTTGAGAGAAAACCCCATGGTGAAAGAAGCAATCAGGACCGACCTCAGGTCACCCAGACAATCCCTGGAAAAGGTCCTGAGGTCTGGAGGGGGCTCAGCTGCCAGCCCAGTGAGTGACCTGCCTGGGTGCCCAACTCACCATCCCAGACAGAACTGTGGGTCCTAGGGCACTGGAGACTGGGTTTCCCTGTAGGAAGGAAGCCCCTACAGTGAGGGAAAGAGAGGTCCGAACTCAGAGCACTCAGCCGACTTCCCACCCCCAGAAAAGTTCTCGGGAAAAGTTCCCAAATTTCTGCGGGCGCCCAGTCGCCAGCTTGTAGTCACCACTCACTTGTGCCCGTGTGCTCTATGCAACACCCCAGACGGAACTGTGGACCCCCAAACACCACAGACTGCGTGTCCCTGTCAGGAGGAAACCCCACAGCGGGGGGAAACATTAGGTCCAACCTCAGGACACCCAGTTCCAGAAAATTTCTGGGCTCCCGCAGGCTCCAGGATCTACCTCCTGCTGCACGAATGAGAGCTGTGCTCACCTGCCACTGATGACCGCTTGGGTACAGGGGCACAGAGCTCCAGCCTCAGACCTACAGAAGCCTGCGATCTCTGAGATCAGCCTCCAGATACTGCTCCAAGGTGCAACCAGTTATCCCAGACTAAACTGACCAAACTGCAGGGCTCCCAGATTCTTGAGGAGGGCTGTGCCTAGAAAACAGTGTAAGAACAGCAGCAGCAGCTCACTAAATTCAGAGCAAGAAACCCAGCTGCAGGGCAGCTGTCTCCTGGACTTCTCCAGGTAAAAGGAGAGCCCCCTTGACTAATAAAGACCACAATTACCAGTCAGGTCTATATGCCTGAGGTGAGCTGTGGTAATTCCTGAGAAACACCAGCCATTCAGTGACCATACCCAAAAAGCTTGAGGAAGCATCCTTCAGGAAAAATCACCTTCCTGCCACGGGGATTCTCTCCCCCACCCCAGGATTCTAGGAAGCACCAGAAACTAACAGCTAACACCTAAGCTAGCCCAATGGGTGGAGGCCAGAGTAAAAGCTCAACCAACAAAAGACAGAGCAACATGACGTCTCCAGAACCCAGTTATCCAGGGGTAAGCAGCCCTGGACAGCCCAGCATAAATGAAAGTCAAGAAGCTGACCTTACATCTATGCTTATGAAGAGGATAATAGAGGAAACAAATAAAATCCGTAAAGAAATAGAGGAAGATAAAGACAAATAGATTATAGCCATCTGTAAAGAAATACGGGAAGATGCAGCCAAACAGTTTTTGCCCTTTATAGAGGAAATAAATCACTGAAAGAAATAAAAGAAACAGAGGAATGTTAAAAAAAAAAAAAACAGCTGAAGGAATTGAGGGAAAAACAGGAAAATATAGTCAGACAGGTAAAGGAAATCAACAAAACGGCTCAAGATCTGAAGACAGAATTGAAAAAATTAAAGAAAACACAAACAGAGGAAATCATGGAGAGGAAGAATTTAGAAGGAAGAAAACAGTAACTACAGAGATAAGCATAACCAATAGAGCACAAAAGATGGAAGAAAGAATCTCAGGTGTGCAAGATACAATGGAAGAGATCAATGCATATGTCAAAGAAAATGTTAAATCTAAAAAATTCCTGACACAGACCGTCCAAGAAATCCAAGACAGCATGAAAAGACAAAACCCAAGAATAATAGGAATAGAGGAAAAAGAAGATTCCCTCCTTCAAGGCCCAGAAAATATTTCAACAAAATCACAGAAGAAAAATTTTCCAACTTAAAGGAGAGGCCTATAAGAATACAAAAGGCCTACAGAACACCTAATAAATTAGACCAGAAAAGAAAATCCTCCCGCCACACAATAATCAAAACAGTTAAATATATAGAACAAAGAAAAAATATTAAAATCTGCAAGGGAAAAAGATCAAGTAACATATAATGGCAAACCCATCAGAATCACACCTGACTTCTCAACAGAGACTATGAAAGCCAGAAGGCCCTGGACAGATATCATGCAGACCTTAAGAGAGCACAGATGTCAGCCTAGGCTACGGTACCCAGCAAAACTCTCAGTCCTCATAGATGGAGAAAACAAGATATTCAATGACAAAAACAAATTTAAACAATAACTACCCACAAATCTAGCATTACAGAGAATACTAGAAGGGAAAATACAACCCAGGAAAGCTAACTATATTCAGGAAAACACAGGAATTAAATTATCTCACTACAGCAAAACTAAAAATACACACACACTAAGCACACAAACACACTACCACAACCAAAAGCAAAATCAAAGCATCTAACAGCTACTGGTCATTAATCTCCCTCAACATCAATGGACTCAAATCTCCAATAAAAAGTACAAACTAACAGAATGGATGTGTAAACAAGAACCAACAATCTGTTGCATACAATAAACACACCTAAGTCACAAAGATAGACAGGGAGTAAAGGGCCAGAAATAGTTTTCCAAGCAAATGGACCTAAGATGCAAGCAGGAATAGCCATTATAATATCTAATAAAATAGATTTTCAACCAAAATTAATCAAAAGAGATGGGGACGGTCATTTCATACTCATCAAAGGAAAATTCCACCAAGAAGACATCACAATTCTGAACATCTATGCCCAAAATACAAGAGCACCCACAATTGTAAAAGAAAGATTAATAAAACTGAAACCACACATAGATCCCCACACATTAATTGTGGGAGACTTCAACACCCCACTCTCAACAAAGGACAGGTCAACAAAACAGAAATTAAACAAAGAAACAATGACTCTGACAGAGGTGATGAATCAAATGGACCTTATAGACATCTACAGAACCTTTCACCCAAACTCAAAAGAGTATACCTTCTTTACAGCACCTCATGGAACCTTCTCCAAAATAGACCATATAGTTGGTCACAAAGCAAGCCTCAACAGATATAAGAAGATTGAAATAATCCCTTGTAGTCTATCCGACCACCATGGTCTAAAGCTAGACCTCAACAACAACAGAAATAGCAAAAAGCCTACATGCACATGGAAACTGAACAATTTGCTACTCAATGACAGCTGGGTTAAGGAAAAAATAGGACATCAGAAGAAAAAGAAAATAGGAAACAACCTCGGAACCTGCTACAGAGGGCCTCTGAAAGCCAGAAGAAAACAGGAAACAACCTTGAAACCTGCCACAGAGGGCCTCTGAAAGCTTCTGCAGTATAGACTGTCAAAGCAGATGCTGAGCCTGACGGCCAACTGATGGGCAGAGTGAATGGAATTTTATGTAAGAAGTGGGAAATAGTAAGAGCTGGAGGGAATGGGAACTCCACAAGCAGAGCAACAGAACAAGATAATTTGAACACAGGGAACTTCCCAGAGACTCATACTCCAACCAAGGACTATTTGTGGAGATGACCTGGAACCCCTGCACAGGTGTAGCCCATGGCAGTTCAGTGTCCAAGTGGTTTACATAGTAATGGGAAGAGGGACTGCCTCTGACATAATCTGATTGGCCTGCTCGTTGATCACTTCCCCCTGAGGGGGGAGCAGCCTTACCAGGCCACAGTAGAGGACAATGCAGCCACTTTTGATGAGAACTGATAGACTAAGATCAGAAAGAAGAGGAGAACTTCCCCTATCAGTGGACTTGGGGAGTGACATGCATGCAGAAAGGGGAGGGAGGGTGGGATCGGCAGGGGAGGAGGGAGGGGCTTATGGGGGGGATACAAAATGAATAAAGTGTAATTAAAAAAAAAAGAAATAGCAAAAAGCCTACATGCACATGGAAACTGAACAATTTGCTACTCAATGACAGCTGGGTTAAGGAAAAAATAAAGGAAGAAATTAAAGACTTCCTAGAATTCAATGAAAATGAAGGTACAACATACCCAAATTTATGGGACACATTGAAAGCAGTGCTCAGAGGAAAATTCATAGCACTAAGTGCCTTCAAGAAGAAATTTGTATAACCTTGTAAGATGATTTTTTGATTTTTTTCAATATTTTCTTTTTTTAGTATTTGGTTTTGTATTTTTTAATTTTATTTTTTTATTAGTTACATTTTATTAACTCTGTATCCCACCCACTCCCTCATCCCAACCTAACTAATAAAACTGTTCAATAATTAAAAAAAAAAAGAAAAAAGAAAAAAGAAAAGAAACAGAATAAGGCCGGGAATGGTAGATCCTATTTGGTTGGAAAAAAAAAAATCTCTTCTAGGCATACAATAGATAGATAGATAGATAGATAGATAGATAGATAGATAGATAGATA
>NW_026586550.1:10213697-10265563 GCF_907164565.1 Psammomys obesus
ATAGATAGATAGATAGATAGATAGATAGATAGATAGATAGATAGATAGATGATAGCCATACACATATATGTATGTGGGGAGCCTTTTGGTGCCACAGCAGACTTCAGCCATTTCGCCAGTTGCTGAGAACAAAGCACACCTGGCTCTGCTGATTAGGAACACTTCTTGGAAAAAAAAGGTCTGACATGCAATTAAGCATTTGCCAGAGGCCATTAGGCTTGGAGCATCTAAAGATCTCTTAGCAAAACAGTTTTGCAATACCTTGCACCATTATAACCCTATCTTCTGAACACCCTATGGTCTCTTGTATCATAAACTATCCTGGTGTCTCTTGCAGGCCGTAAAATACCTTGCCATCTCCTCGACCATAAAACTATCCTTCTATCTCCTGCAGCCATAAACTGTCCCACTGACACATTTTCCCTTCCTGCCTTCTCCCTATAAAGTTGTATGAAAAATTCAAATAAACGAAGACCTTGACCAGAAAAAAAAAAAAAGGAGAAATTTCTAATATCACATACAAACAACTTAATGGCCCAACTGAAAACCCTAGAAAAAAAGAAGCAGATACACCCAAGAGGAGCAGATGGCTAGAAATAATCAAACTCAGGGCTGAAATCAAGCAATTAGAAACAAATAAAACTATTCAAAAACTCAATGAAACAAAAAGCTGTTTCTTTGAGAAAATCAACAAGATAGACAAACCCTTAGCCAAACTAACTAAAAGGCAGAGAGAATCTATCCAAATCAGTAAAATCAGAAATGAAAAGGGGGACATAACTACAGACACTGAGGAAATCCAAACAATCACTAGGTCATACTACAAAAGCCTATATGCTACAAAATTTGAAAATCTAAATGAAATGTACAATTTTCTTGATAGATTCCATCTACCAAAATCAGTCAAGATCAGATAGAAAGACTGAATAGCCCTATATCCTCAAGGAAACTGAAGCAGTCATCAACAGTCTCCCATCCAAATAAAGCCCAGGGCCAGATTGTTTCAGTGTAGAATTCTACCTGACCTTCAAAGAAGAGCTAACACCAAAACTCTTCAAATTATTCCATAAAATACAAACAGAAGGAACACTACCAAACTCATTCTATGAAGACACAGTCATCTTGATACCTATACCTCACAAAGACCGAACAAAGAAAGAGAATTTCAGGCCAATCTCTCTTATGAACATTGATGCAAAAATAATAAAATACTCACAAACCGAATCCAAGAACACATCATAGATATCATCCACTATGACCAAGTAGGCTTCATCCCAGGTATGCAGGGGTGGTTCAATATATGGAAATCTATCAATGTAATCCACCGTATAAACAAACTGAAAGAAAAAAAAAAACACCACATGATAATCTCCTTAGATGCCGAAAAAGTATTTGACAAAATCCAACATCCATTTATGTTTAAAGTCCTGGAGAGATCAGGGATACAAGACACATACCTGAACATAGTAAAGACAATATACAGCAAGCCTATAGCCAACATCAAACTAAATGGAGAGAAACTTAGATAAGTCCCACTGAAATCAGGGACAAGGCAAGGCTGCCCACTCACTCCATACCTCTTCAACATAGTACTTGAAGTCCTTGCTAGAGCAATAGGACAATTAAAGGAGATCACAGGGATTCAGTTCAGAAAGGAAGAAGTCAAAGTATCACTATTTGCAGATGATATGATAGTATACCTGAGTGACCCCAAAAATTCTACCAGGAACTCCTACAGCTGATAAACACTTTCAGCCAAGTGGCTGGATACAAAATCAACTCAAAATAATAAGTAGCCTTCCTGTATACAAAAGACAAATGGGCTGAGAAAGAAATTAGGGAAACAACACCCTTCACAATAGCCACAAAGGACATAAAGTACTTTGGTGTAACTAACCAGGCAAGTGAAAGACCTGTTGGAAAAAACAAACAAACAAACAAAAAAAACAAAAAACAAAACAACAACAACAACAAAAAAAACTTCAAGTCTCTGAAGAAAGAAATTGAAGAAGATATCAGAAGATGGAAAGATCTCCCGTGCTCATGGATTGGTAGGATTAACATAGTGAAAATGGCCATCTTACCAAAAACAATCTACAGATTCAATGCAATTCCCATCAAAATACCAACACAATTCTTTACAGATCTTGAAAGAAAAATTCTCAACTTCATATGGAATAACAAGAAACCCAGAATCGCTAAAACAATCCTCTACAATAAAAGATCCTCTGGAGGTATCTCCATCCCTGATCTCAAGCTGTACTATAGAGCAACAATACTAAAAACTGCATGGTACTGGCACAGAGACAGACTGGTGGATCAAAGGAATCAAATAGAAGACCCAGAAATAAACCCACATACTTGTGGACACCTGATCTTTGACAAAGATGCCAAAACCATTCAAAGGAAAAAAGACAGCATCTTCAACAAATGGTACTGGTCTAACTGGATGTCTACATGTAGAAAAATGCAAATAGATCCATACTTATCACCCTGCACAAAACTAAAGTCCCAAGTGGATCAAAGACCTCAGTATAAAGCAAGACACACTAAACCTGTTAGAAGAAAAAGTGGGGAAGAGCCTTGAACTGATTGGCACAGGAGACAACTTCCTGAACAGAACACCAACAGCACAGGCTCTAAGATCAACAATCAATAAATGGGACCTCATGAAACTGACTGAAAAGCTCCTGTAAAGCAAAGGACACTGTCGTCAGAACAAAAATGATTACCTAGAGATTGGGAAAGGATCTTCACCAAGCCTTCATCTGACAGAGGGCTAATATCCAGAATATATAAACAACTTAAGAAGTTAAACAGCAACTAATCAAGTAATCCAATTAAAAAAATGGGGTACAGAGCTAAACAGATAATTCTCAATAGAGGAACATCGAATGGCAGAGAAACACTTAAAGAAATGTTCAACATCCTTAGTCATCAGGGAAATGCAAATCAAAACGACCCTGAGATTTCACCTTACACCCATCAGAATGGCTAAGATCAAAAACTCAAGTGACAACACATGCTGGAGAGGTTGTGGAGAAAGGGGAACCCTCCTCCATTGCTGGTGGGAATGTAAACTTGTACAACCACTCTGGAAATCAATCTGGCGCTTTCTCAGACAACTAGGAATAGCGATTCCTCAAGATCCAGCTATACCACTCCTTGGCATATATCCAAGAGAGGCTCAAGTACACAATAAGGACATTCGCTCGACCATATTTGTAGCAGCTTTATTTGTGATAGCCAGAAGCTGGAAACAACCCAGATGCCCCTCAACTGAGGAATGGATACAGAAATTGTGGTCCATTTACACAATGGAATACTACTCAGCAATTAAAAACAAGGAAATCATGAAATTTGCAGGAAAATGGTGGGAACTAGAAAAGATCATCCTGAGTGAGCTGTCCCAGAAGCATAATGACATACAAGGTATATACTCACTTATATGTGCATATTAAACATATAATATAATATAGGATAATCACACTAAAATCTGTACACTTAAAGAAGCTAATCAAGGAGGAGGACCCTGGGTAAGATGCTCAATCTTCATCCAGAAAGGCAAACAGGACAGTCTTTTCTATTATCATTTGGTACTTATGTCTAGTTAGATTCTACTGTGATCAGAGAATTACACGTAGTATTGTCCATATTAATTAAATATACTGACTTTTGTCTTAAGACCTATATGTGGTCTAGTATTTATCTAATATTAACTTATCTACCTTTCTCAGTTTTGTCAGTTTGAATAATATATCATCTTCCATCATTTTACTTTCAGCCTGCCAACACTGTCATATTTGAGAAAGTTTCATGGGAAATGGCATGAATGGGAAAGGCATTAAATAATGCCTTAAATTCTATTTTGTGAATTTCTTTCATTGCTTAATTTAAACATCTGGGTGTGATGATGTGCACCTAATTTCAAAGTGTGGGTGTCGAAGGCAGAACTGCTTGAGTTCACAAGTTCAAGACTGATATAGGAAATGTATATAGCAAGACTGCATCTCAAAACCATTTTTAAAGTCAAGGTTGATATGTTTGAACTCAAGGCTGCCTATTTTTTGTTTCAACTTCAATGCTTTGGTCTTGTCTGTGGCCTCTATGTCTTTCTCCTGCCTGTGTGGGTACTTGTCAACCTTTTCCCTTTTTTTTAATAGTTCCTTATTTTCTTCTCCTTGTCTCCCTCCCTTTCTTTTTTCTTTATTTCTTTGACAATCTTGCTATGTATCTCAGGCTTATCTCAAATTCACAATCTTCCTACCCTACAGGCCTAGCACCTATACCCAAAAGTACCAACGGGTGCTTTGGAGTACCTCTTCGATGAGCTTTTGAAAGGTTTGTACATACCACATATGCAGTATGTCATAATGAAGCTCTGTTGTCTTACTAGTTTGAGGGAAACTCGGTAGGCTTTCTCCTCTCTGTATCTCTCATTTCACATTTATAACTGCCTTAAATGTTTCGTTTACAAATATCAGTTATACGGTCTTTGCCTTAGAAATAAAATATAATTTAGAAACACAATATTTACCTGTATTTCTGCTTATCATGTTCTTTCTTGATACTTCTTTTATAATCTATTTGCTTATGGAGAAATTCTTTTGAAATGGTCTTGTGGTCAAAATCTCTTTATTTTCTTCATCTAATTGAAGGAAATATTTCTTCATCTAACTGATCTCTGACTTTCACTGGACACAGACTTTTAGTCTGACATTCCTTTTCCACAGTTGACAGCATGGAGCTTTCTCTCCTTGCTCCTGTGTGAGTTTCCTTTAGCGGACTTCAATATTTGTTTTTTGTAGCTAAAATCTGGTATCTTACTAATATCCTCTTAGTGATTTGCTGAGGTGTCTGATTGTAATTTCAAGTCTTTTGCCAAATTTCAAGATTTTTAGCAACTGTTTCATTGAATTCCTTTTCAGAGCTATCTTATTTCAGATCTGTCCTTTTGAAACTGATAACATGAACAAGAAGCCTTATTTTATCACCCACTAGTTCCTCTCTCTAATCTCTTTTCTCTCTACTGTTTAGACTGAGTAATTTCTATCTTTCTCTTTCAAGCACGAACTCTTTTGTCATGCTGCTGTGCGAGCAACTTAACTCTTTTTTAGTATTGTATTTTTCAATTTAAAAAGTGTCATTGGCTATTTTTAATATTACCTTTAATTTCTCTCCTCCTCTTTTCTTTCCTTTTGTCTCCTCTCTCTTTCTCTCCTTTCTCTTATCTTTTCTTTTACCTCATTGTTTTTCTCTCTTTCTTTTCCTTTCCCCTCCCTCTTCTTTCTTGTTTTTCTCTCATTCGTCTCTCCAAGGCCTTTCCTCTTTTTCTTTTGTTCCCTCTTTTTCTTTTTTCTTCTTTTTAAATTAATTAATTTATTCAATTTACATCCTGATCACAGCCCCCCTCCTCTCCTCTGCCCCACCCTCTCTTCCTTGTTCCTCCTCCCCTAATCCTCAGAAAAAGGGAGCCCCCTCGTCCCAACTCATCAACTCATCAGGACTGAGTGCATCTTCTTCCCCTGTGGTCTGTCCAGGCAACTTACCAAGGGGGAGTGATCAAAATGCAGGCAACAGAGTCCATGTTAGAGACAGTCCGCGCTATCCTTTATAGAGAGCCCGCATGAAGCCTGAGCTGCCCACAGGCTACATCGGTGTAGGAGCCTAGGTCCACTCTATGCCTGGTCCATGGTTGGTACTTCAGTCTCCTCAAGCCTCTTTGGGCGTGGTTAGTTGGCTCTGTTGGTCTTTTTGTGGAGCTCCTGACAACTCCAGATACTTCTCTATCTTTCCTCCCACTTTTCCACAAGACTCTCTACACTTCTCCCAATGTTTGGCTGAGTCTCAGCATCTGTTTCAATCCACTGCTGGGTGGGGCCTCTCAGAGGACAACTATATGAGGCTCCTTTCTGTGAGCATAGCAGAGTATCATTAATAGTATCAGAGGCTGGCTCTCTCCCATGGGGTGGGTGTCTCATGTTGGACTAGGCATTGGTTGGACATTCTCTAAATCTCTGCTCTATCTTTTTTGCTCCATAACTTGTAGGCAGGATAAATTTCGGGTCGAAGTTTTTGTGGGTAGGTTGGTGTTTCCCTCCCTCCACTGCGAGTCCTGTCTAGTTAGAGGGTGTCCTCTTCAGTCTCTATGACCCGTGCTACTAAGAGGCTCAGCTACAGTCATGCCATATTCTCTCAGAAGCCTACCCTTTCTTAGGTCTCCAGCTTGTCACAGAGAAGCCTCTACACACGGTTTCTCTCCTCTCCGTTTGGCCTCTATCCTCCCGCCCTGCTCTTCCCACCCTCATTTCTCTCTGTGCTCCCTTTTCTACCTTGTTCCTTCTCTTCAACCACTTCTGCTGTCTTTTCTATTTCCCTTTCTCAGTGAGATAACCAACCCCCCTTGGATCCTTTGTTACTTATCCTCTTTGGGTCTGTGAATTGTAGTGTGTTTATCCTGTATGGCTATAATCCACTTAGAAGTGAGTACATACCCTGTGTGCCTTTGTGGGTCTGGGTTATCACACTCAGGATGATCTTTTCTAGTTACATTCATTTGCCTGAAAAATTCATGATTTCCTTGGTTTCAATAGTTGAGTAGTATTCCACTATGTGAATGTACCACAATTTCTTTATACATTCTTCAGTTGAGGGACAACTAGGTTGTTTCCAGATTCTAGCTATTACGAATAAAGCTGCTATGAACATAGTTGAGCAAATGTCCTTGTGGTATGGTGGAGTATGTGCCCAGGAGTGGTATAGCTGGGTCTTGAGGTAGAGCTATTCCTAATTTTCTGAGAAAGCACCAGATTTATTTCCAGAATGGTTGAACAAGTTTACACTCCCATCAGAAGTGGAGGAGGGTTCTCCTTTCTCCATATCCTCGACAGCCTGTGCTGTCACTTGAGTTTTTGAGCTTAGTCATTAAGATGGGGGCAAGATAAAATCTCTGAGTCATTTTGATTTGCATTTCCCTGATGTCTAAGGATGCTGAGCATTTCTTTAAATGTTTCTCCACCATTCATTCGATATTCCTTTGTTGAGAACTCTCTGTTTAGCTCTGTACCCCATTTTTAAATTGGATTACTTTGTTTGTTGTTGTTTAATTTCCTGAGTTCTTTATATATTTTGGATATTAGCCCTTTGTCAGATTATCCTTTTGTAGGATTGCAGATTCGGTGCAATTCCCATCAAAATACCAACATAATTCTTTATAGGCCTTGTAAGAACAATTCTAAACTTCATAAGGAAAAACAAAAAACTCAGAATAGCTAAAACAATCCTATACAATAAAAGAACTAGTGGAGGTATGAAGATGGAGATCCCTGACTTCAAGCTATACTACAGAGCAATAGTATGTTGTACAGTGTTGACATATAAATAGACTGGTTGATCAATGGAATCGAATCAAAGACCCAGAAATAAACCCACACACCTACGGACACTTGATTTTTGACAAAGAAGTCAAAACATACAACGGTGAAAAGACATCTTCAACAAATGCTGCTGATCTAACTGTATGTCTACATGTAGAAAAATGCAAGATCCATATTTATCACCCTGAACAAAACTCAATTCCCAGTGGATCAAAAACCTCAACATAAAACCAGACACATTAAACCTGTTAGAAGAAAAAGTGGGGAAGAGCCTGGAAATCATTGGCACAGGAGACAACTTCCTGAACAGAACACCAACAGCTCAGGCTCTAAGATCAACAATTAATAAATGGGACTTCATGAAACTGAAAAGCTTCTGTAAGGCTAGGGACACTGTCAATAGAACAAAATGACAGTCTGCAGGCTGGGAAAGATCTTTTCCTTTCTCCTTCTTTTCTGTCCCCTCTGTTTCTCACCACACTACTGTTGCACCCTTTCTCTTCCCCACTAAGCTTTTTAAATTTTTATTTCTTTTGTGTGTTTGTGGAAGCATTTTCATCATGATAGTGCCACAAAATTCTCATTTCATAGATGTGTTTTTATTTTGAAACTATCTTTAAAAACTAATTTTTAGTCATTCCTTGTTCTTTTTTTCTTGAAAATATTTTTTCATAAAGTCCATTCTGACAAGTTTCCCTCCCTCGTCTCCTCCCTGATTCCCCTACCTCCCCACCCATCTGACTCTCTTTTTATAAAACAAACATGCCAATAAAAACCCAAACAAATCAGGATAGAACAAAACAAACACAGAGTTCCTAGGTCTTAATATGACAACTTATTACTGATTCATATTATAAGGCTCTTATTTAAATTGCATAAAATCTTCTTTTATTACATGTATATATGTATGTCTGCGGGGAACTGTGCCGGTGGAGACCGGAAGAGAGTCTTCAAACCCCCTGGAACTGGATTATGGGCAACTGTGAGCCACGATGGTGTTGAGCACTGACCTTCTCTCCCCTGTGTGAGTAGCAAACCCGCTTAATCACTTAGCTATTTCTCTAGCTCCCTGAGTCATAGTTTTGCTGATATTATCATTATCCCTTGTTTGCCAGTCTAGATTCACTTTTTTTTCATTTCTTAGTTTAATTATTAAATTCAGTTCCTCTCAAGTCATGCCTTCCCCATCATGACCTCTACAGCATTCCACTAGAAACTACAACCAACTGCCCATGTTCATATATAATTTTGATGATTATACAGTAAAGGAGTGAACATCACAAAGAGGAACATTATTCCCACGAATACTTTACCCATCCAGAGATAATCACTCTTGAGGATGTATGCTTCTAAACTTTTTCTTCTACATTGTATTTGAGTGTGTATAATGCATACATACATGTAAATGTAATTACCCAAATCAAACTGGTATAGCCCAATGTTACCTACATGATTTACCTACATAAACAATGTTACCTACATATATTGTAAACATCATTTCCTGTTAACTAATTTTCACTTGCAATTTTGAAGTACTACATAATATTTTATAATTAATTTAGACAATTTTGTAATCTTGAACATTTAGGTTCCTTAATTTTTAACTCCTATAAGCAATACCGAAATGAACATTACCTACAGCTTCAGTTTTTTTATTTAGGTTTTTCCTTAAAATCAACTTCCCAAAGTGGAATTTGCTTTAGTTAAGGTGAGTGGTGTGAACTGTTGGCTCAGGAGCATGTGTGAGGCCCTGGGCTCAATTCCAAACACCACAAAAAGGACAAGAAAGAGGAGGGGGAAGAACAATGTGAAATCAGGGGTTTTCATTCGTTTTGTTGAAATGCCTTCCAGACATTGCTGATTTGTATTTCCACAATCAGTGAAAAGCCTCTCCAAAAATAAAAAATAAAAAAATAAAATAATAATAATAATAATAATAATAATAATAATAATGAAAACACCACTTAAGTGCTTTAACTCTTTAACGGAACATTTCTAATGTTTCTTGGCCATGGTATTTCTTTTGTGAATTGCTTGGTTAATCTTTGCCTATTTTCACATTAAAATCTCCAGAATTTTCCAGTTAATTTATAGGCATGTAGTTAGGACTTTGAAATCAAAGACTTTTGCATAGTTTGAATCCAAATTCTTCTACGTACTGTGTGGCTTTGAAAAAGTTGTTTAATGACTTTGTATCTTAATCTTGCCATATGTAAATGTAAGGTACTAAGTCTGTCTTCTATCTCTGTGGATTCTGTATCAGCAAATTCAACCAATCACAGACTAGAAATACATTTAGAGTTGAGATCAGTAAGATTCATGGATGCAGAAACTGTAAATATGGGTCCCCACAGGTCATACAAATATAACTTAGAAAAATGTATAGCACTTCAAAAGTATTTTGTAAAATGTTGTCAATATACCATAATATTTATTATTTTCAGATTTTATCATCTTTACTTTTATTTATGTGGTTTTCCTTTGTGCCTTGAAGATAGCTCTGTTTTTCATCTTTAAAAGAAACAACCCTTTTTTGCTTTCTACTGAATACAAAATCTGGCTCCCCTCCCCCAGGAGTATAAAATTTTAGAACATCTGAAAATTGGCAAGTCATGCTATAGTTACATCTCATTTATGCTACTTTCTATATATATACAAACTAAAATATTTTATACAAATAATAGGTCAAATAATGCTTAATAACTTAGTCTTTTATATACCTGCTATATAATTATGATCTTTGTGATGTAGTGGATGCTGTTTTTAAAAGCCTTTGTTTGTTCTAAAGATAATGAATTAACAAACTATGCTTCCTTATAAAACTGCATTAAATAGTAAGGAATGGACTAGGGGGTGGCTTGGAGGTAGAACATTTGCAGAGCACACACGAGGTCCTGGGATTGATCCTAGCACTATATAGTTAAGCATGATGAATGCAATTGACTTACTGATGGTGCTGGAAGTTGGCTCTTGGATTGAATAGGTCTTTCATTTGAGTAGATTTCATGTTTTTAGAGGATTCCACGATAGGGAGTAAGTACTGTAATACTTCCTGTGTTTGATCTATTCTTTTATCCCTGTAAATTTGCTTTCCATCATGTGTCCAGTTTGTGCTAGTCCTCTTCCTTTGGAAAGGCATGCATCTTTTTGCTTTGCTTTTCAATTTATGATGTGACTCTAGGGAGCAACCACAAATAATATATATGTATGTATACACAGATATATGCTTATATTCATTTATTAATTTTATATTAAGCCAAATTCCACATGGGTTTTATCTGTATCTGCTATCTAAAATTTATGGCTTAATGAAAATTGGGAGAAAATAGGTAAAATAGTAGGCAATAAAATTTACAGGGTAAAAATAAGGCTAGAAAAGGGAATGAAGAATTCTGGGGGGGGGGCAGATGGTTGATTTACATATTCAAAAATCATTAAGAGAAGGCCTGTCTATGACTCTGAGATATCACAGAAGTCATGGATGTTAAGCCAAAGAGATGGGAAAGAACATTTGGACAAAAGAACAGTTAAGTGTAAAAATAAGAATATGGCAGTATGTTGATACCAAGATGGCATCAGTGGCAAAAGCAAGTGAATGAAGGGGAGACTATAAATTTAGGTAGCAGCTTAATTCAGTGGATACAGAACTTCACAGGCCAATGGTTCTCAACCTTCCTGATACTGCGGCCCCTTAATATAGTTTCTCATGTTGTGGTGACCCCCAACCATAAAGTTGTTTTGTTGCTACTTCGTAACTGTAATTTCGCTATTGTTATGAACGCTAATGTAAATATCTAATATGCAGGATATCTCTATGAAATATCTCTATGAACTCTATGAAAGGGTCATTCGACCCCAAAAGGACTGCCACCCAAAGGTTCAGAACCTCTGACATAGGCAGTTGTAGGAATTATGAGTATAAATGGGCAGGATTTGAACAGAGATGTGCCACAGTCTGAGATTTGTTTAAACAAGATCATGCTGATTGCTGCTGAGTTGAGAATGGCCTGAACAGGACAAAGGCAGACACAGAGATCTCTTGTAAGACTGCTGAGGATGGTGGCTGTGGATGTGGTAGCAGAGGGGGTCAGAAGGGTGAGAAGTGGGGTGGAGGTTCTGTGTATGTCTGGGGGCTCTCTGAAGAACTGGAGTGGGGTAAAAGAAGAAGACAAGAGTTAACGGTGTCTGAAAAGCTTCTGATCTGAGGAAAGGAAGGAGTTAGGGGAGACTGTAGGAAGAACATGTTAGAAATCCCCTTTTTACATTATATATGGAAGAAGCATTAATTCTGATATTAGAGTGCAATGATGTTTTTAAAATGTTCATTACAGCCTATAGCCTTTAGTCTGTTATTAGAAAAACTCTCCAAAAGCAGAGATAATAACAAGTGTTGTTATTATTTAGAGAATTTGGAATTCCTATGCACTGCTGATGAGAGTGTAAATTGGTGCTGCTAATCTGCAGACCTGTATAGTGTTTCCTCAAAAAGCTAAAAACAGATTTATCATGTTTCCAAGTGGATTCCAATAATCCCACCTCTTGGCATAAAGCCACCAAAATTGAAAGCATGCATGCATAAAAGACACATTTGTAGCCCTCATGTTCACAAAGTTGAAACATTCTTAGAGTGCATGGATAGATAAATTAACAAAATGTCATTTATCAATTTGATGAAATATTGATGTTGATAAATCTTAAAGTCATTGTGCTAAATGAAATAAGAAAGTCACAAAAAGACAAATACTATATGAGTCTTCTAAATATTTAACTTCACTTATATGTGTAGATACAATACGTAGAATAGTTTCCAGGGACTGAGAGGAGGAAAAGTAAAGAGCCATTTTAACATGCATAGTCTTGGTTTTTTAAAGATAAAACAAGTTGAGAGTAAATTTTATATTTATCACAATTCAAATAAAATCAACATACTTAGAAAGACAGGGGGAAAAACCCTGAAGAATGGCTGCCTATTGATCTTGCATCTTAAAGAATGTGGCAGGATTGTTTATAGTGTAATATGTAAGTTGTTGTTTAACAGTGAACCGCCTTTAAAGTGAAGTCAAGAAATACACTGTGCTTGTTGTTCCCTAAAGTGATCATCTCGTTAGATATATACTAGACTACTGACAGGCAAAGTTATCATTTGTAGAATATGATTTAAAATACTCCAGGGAAAACATGGTGGGATACAGATTGAACAAGGAAAGCAGGAAGCTATAAGGGAGGGTGGTGAGTTCACTATTCTGCCCTCTTATTTTTATGTTTGAAAATTCTCCAATGAAGTGTTTTTTTTTTTAAAGAGCGCTGTCTATTATCAAAAGGAAAATGAACAAAATACTATAACACTCAATAAATTCAGATGGATTTGAAAGATTATGATGTGAGTATGTGTGATCATAATATCTGCCTATTGGACAAGTAGTCAAGTCAGTATCGTTAGAAGCCACTATTAAGTTACTGAACACTCACTGAATACCTACTGTGTATTCAGCTATTATGGAAAACATAACCCTTAATTTCATTATGCTTGGTCAAGACTAGAGAGAAAGAAGAGCATCAATGAAATTCTATTTTGTATTTGTGTGTAAGTATGTATGCACCTGTATATGAATGTGTGTACTCACACATGTATGCATGTGAGGAGGCCAGAATTAGATTTCTGACATCTTCTTCAACTGCTCTCCATCTTATTTTTGAGACAAAGTTCTTTCATTTTATCTAAAGCTCACTTGATTCAGCCAGACTGGCTACCCAGAGGGTCCCAGGGATCTGCTTGCCTCATGATCTCTCATAATCCCCCTAACTTGTGTGCTGAAGTTACAAGTGCTGCCACACTTAGCTTTTTATATGGTTACTGGAGATCCAAACTCAACTCTTCAAGCTTTAATTACTAGCCATCTCCCCAGCCCCAAGAATGTATTATTACTGAAAAAGTTAGGACACTTACTCAGGTTGTAGATAGTACTTCTAGGGAAACTTATGGATGGAAAAGATAATGGATGAGGAAAGCTTCCTAATGCATACATAACTCAGCAGGGTCTTGATGGTGAGAACAAGTTAGCCCAGAATAGTAGTGCTCTAGATTAAAGCACCTCAAACTCTGGATTATGTACTATAAGGGTCATGAAAAATTTTAAAATGGAATAACATTTCTGAACATGCAATGACAAAAATTCATTCAAAATCAAATGCAAAACGAATCTGAGGTATTGCTGGCACCACTCACCAATGCTGCATTGCATGCCTTCACTGTACTCTAAGGTCTGAACACTGAACATGCGCACTTTGCACTGTGCATGCCAGCATGCCATGCAGCACCAACAAGCTCTGCCTGAAACACTTGAGCTCAGATACAAAACTGTTGCATGTTACAAATTAGATATACATACAAACTTTTCTGTGCTTGTAGAAATAGAATAAATATGAAAACTTTTCGTATTTTCCTATCATTATTTCTTAGCATATAAGTATCTATTCTATCTTTGTATTTAATTATATCAGACAAACAAATTCATCTTCTTCTTATGAAAATTGGCTTTATTGCATGTGTGTTTAGATAGACATGTGTGTGCAGATGCATGTGTACATATGTGTGCATAAATGTGTTGGTAGGAGGACAACTTCGCAAGTCATTGCTCTTGTTTCTTCTTCCTCCTCCTTCTCCCTCCCCCTCTGCTTTTCTTTTTTTTTTCTTGTCTCTCTCTCTTTCTGCCTTTCCTTCTCCCCCTTTCTTTTTTCTTCTTCATTTTTGAGACAGGGTCTTTTGCTGGTTTGGAATTCACAGGCAGCTAGACTAGTTGGCTAATCAGCCCTAGAAATCCTTCACTGGCATTACAAATGTGTACTACCATGCCTGGCTTCTGGGTACCAGGGTTCAGATTTAAGTTCTTGTCTTCACAAGGCAAGGACTTTGCTGACTGAGCATTCTCCCTAAACAATATTTTAATCTTAAATAAATGGTCAAATCATATGTATACAAAACAATTGTTTCAAAATTTTTCATTATGATTTATTATCCATAATTTGTAAAGTTGTATGTCTATTTTATATACCTGAGATCACATAAAAGTTTCTTAGAGTTTAAGGAGACTGTATCTAGGTAGTAGACCTACATGGCACATTCAGGAAATCATAAATTTGGTTTAGAGTAGCTCATATGTCAGGTAAGTGTGATAAAGTTGCTTAAAACTAGACGCTTTGTTTACAATAATAACATTTTCAGTGGCTTCTCTAAAGAGGAATGCTTTGTGATTAGATGACTAATGCATATGTTTGGAATTAAACAGTAAGGGACATTGAAAATTTTATGCCAGGAAGTTATATAATCAGTTTGCACTTTTGAAATCATACTGGAAATCATCTGGAGAATGACAGGATAAAGAAAACTGAGATGAGAGATGGGGGGACAAGTTTGGATGTAAATGAAGGCATTCAAAGGGCAGGGACAAAGATGGTCTGAGGTAAAGCAGTTGTGTGTGGATGCAGTGAGCTGACCTGGAAGAATTGTTAGACATGGGGCGGATAGATTTTCATGTACTAATATTCTGAACCCAGAGATTCAAATGATTAGGATATTACTTAGATAGATGATAATGGCGATATACTGCCTGAGACATAGAATTCAGGAGGAGAGAAATCATCAGCATGGTAAGGTGACCAGAAATACTCAGGGAGCAGGGTAACAAAATGGAGATGTCCAGTAGACAGGTAAGTATATTACTGATCTAGACTGGAGATATAAAATTATAATTACTGTTGTTGACTGAAGATACATCTACAGAGGAAGAGTGCTGAGAAGAAAAATACGAAGTGAGAAGAGAGGGAAAGGATAGCAGTCTTACTGTTTAGATAGAGGTGTGTCCTCTATGTGGTCTCCTCCACATGTTCATCAGGTTTAATGAGCAGCCAGAATAACTGAAGTAAAACAAAGAGTAACGACAGAGAAAATTTTAAGACTTAATGCATCAAGAGGGAGGAGAGTTTAAAATGTGTTAGGAACAACCAATAGTAAGGAAACTAGTGTAGTAAGGACTGATGGCTGTGGATATAATTATTTCATGGTGTTTTGACACTGTAAGCCAGACTTTAATAGGTTGAGATGTACAGACAAGATGATGTGAGGGTGCTGTTTACTGATCATATTTTGAGGAAGATAAGACACAGTTGCTAAAATTATGCTACTGAGGAAATTTCTGGCCACAGGATCAGAGCACTCTTGGAAAATTAATGTTAAAAAAATCTTCATTTTTCTGAAACAAAGAAGGGTGATTGGTGTGAAGTAATTTTATTTATTGCAGGAGTTGTAGAAATTGAGAAAATTTTCCAGATCACTTCTTGGGAGTGTGTTTGTACATGCATGTGGCTGTGAAATGTGAATTAAAGTCATCTATTAAGAGTGAAGTACTCTAAACTAGGTTCGATGGCACACACCTATAATCCCAGCATTAGGGAAGGCAGAGGCAGGCGGATCTCTATGAGTACAAGGCCAGCCTGGTCTATAAAGTGAGTCTGAGATAGTCAAGGCTACAGTGAAACCCTGTCTAGAAAAACAAAACAAAACAAAACAAAACAAAACAAAACAAAAGAGTGAAGTACTCTTTAATCTAGGATGTGGACAGATAAATTCATCTAGAATTAGAGTTGTTAACTTCAGCTGAGTTAGAGAAACAGAAAGCTCTAAAGATATTGACTACTCAAGAACTTGATTGGTATTCAAGTAATTAAACCATAAAGAATGAATGGGATGTGCTAGGATTCATATGGGGCTAAAAAAGTTGGTTTGTCAGTTATACTGCTTAAATTTGGAACTGGGTCAGCATTGGTTCCCTATCTGCCCAGCTCTTCCTATATCCACAACTGGGTCAGCATTGGTTCCCTATCTGCCCAGCTCTTCCTATGTCCACATGTCCAGAATCCCACTTCCATTTCCATATGATGAGACTTTGGGAATCTGATCATTTCTTGTATAGCCTCCCACTGAGAAGATGAAGAAGAGACTTATCTACCAAAAGAAAACAGTAGGGATTATGGATTTCCATGAGATACACACTTAATGGCATTTCTGTCACTTATAGTGCTGAAGGATCAAATGGAACTCCAACTGGATGATTTTAAAAATCGTTCTTAAAAAAGCAACATGATTATTAATAGAAAAAACAATAGAGTACAAATGTACTCATATAGGCATGAGGGCTTAAGGCAAGAATAAATTATTGGCATTTGTGGGCATATTCTTGTGGACTTCCTTTTTAAAAACTTTAGTATTCCCCCATGGAGAGAGAACAGAATGAGAAACTCTTTCTACAACCCATTGTTCAGCTGCAATCATTTGTTTTCCTTTTGCTGCTTAGGTCTCATCAATATTTAAGATATATCAGTGACACTAGAAATAATCATAGAATGCAAGCAGAAATTCTGTGAATGTGACATATTCCAAAAGAAAATGAGTTCTGGCTTATTTCCGGAGCTGGTGGCTTGGATAAGTAGAATTGGCAGTGCAGAGGTATGGTATTTGAAGCTGGTCAAGTCCAAAACAAAGACGGCTTAGACATAAAACTGTTGCCACTATTGGCTGTGAATTTACTTCTCTACTCTGCTTCAGAAGGCTGAACTCATTTTGTACTATCTCTCATCAGTAAATGTAAGTACTTCGAGAACTAAAGTCTGACTGGGCTTTTCATTAACTTATGACATAATCCTTATATTTTCTTCTTGATAAGTTGGATAATGGTAAAGGGCAAGCTTCTTTCTTAGAGCAGTGATGAAGACATTTATTTTAAAGGAAATGCAGAACAAAAAAGAAAAAAAGGAAAGGAAACTAACTTCTGCTGAAACTGATATGTTTTGGAGAAAGGGAAAATTGCAGAACTTTTACTGTCACCAAAAGTTAATAGGACATTTGTTTATAAAATAAAAATTAGTTAAGGAAAGATGAGGGTCTTAGCTCAGGAATAACTAGATAAATTGAAAACAGTTATTTTAGTTTCTAAATGACATTAAAATGCTCACTATCACGTACAGAAAATATCATGTGTATGGAGATGGCATGCACATGTGGGGAGCAGAGGAAACTTGTGGAGTTGGTTTTCTTCTTAGGTGAGTTCTAGGGGTTGAGCTCAGGTCATCAGGCTTTGTGGCAAGCCTCCAACTTCTCTCTCCCATCCTTAGACCTACTTCAGTTGTATTGGTACCTCTAGCATTCTATTGAAAGTTCTCTGATCAAGGTCCCCTGATCCTCCTGTGTCATAAATTCAAGTCAGTGCATTTCAATTAACCAATGAGAAGTCTCAGACTCAGGTGTTCACACTCTCCTATTTGACACTTCCTTCTCTGAGTTTCTCTCCTACCTAAGAGGTTTTCCTTGTACACTACCTCTGACCCTCAGTGTTCTGTGTTGGTTCTTATTCTCCTGACCAACCACTGTAGGGATTCTTGGAGATTTGGTTCTCATCCCTTTCTGTTTACATTGCACACTCATGTCCTTAAAAATGACTTCCATTATGCTTTAAACCATGCTGTATATTTTTAAACTCCTAAATGTATCCTAAGTCCAGTTCTCTTTTCTGAACTCCATACTAATAATTAGCAGCCAATTCAGCAGCTCAACTTCAATGTCTAAAAGACACTTCCAATGTAGTGTGTTTAGGCAGAACTGCAGCTACATCCTTAGTCTTTCCTGCCTCAGCAGATAATTCTCTTCAGCTAGTTGCTCTGGCTCAAGATCGTCCCATTCCAACAATTGTCAAGACTTTGTGAAATCATCACTACAATCAGGATGTAGAAAAGACCATCCCTAAATGGATTCCTATGATACAGCCAGTTTTCTATACAGCTCCTACTATAGGGAACTGTAGTTGTTTTTTCTCTCCAGTTAACTTTGCTTTCATATACATGCAATCATATAGCATTTTCTATTTTATGCCTGGATTTTCATTTGGCACGGTTTTTAGATTCATTCAAGTAAAAAAACAAAGGTGAAGCTGACTTTAGCTTTACTTTCTACAGCTTAAACTAATATTGGTTTAATGATTCACTATTATGAATCAGAATTGGGCCTTTTCTTTTTTTTTTTTTTTTTTTGCCTCTGTAAGGGGTAGTTCATTACATATACATCTCAAGGCAGCAGCCATGGCATACAGTGAATTTCAATTGGTGTTAGGCTGTGTTAGAAACACAAAGTAAAAGGTTGCTTAAAACTAAAAAAATCCCATGCCTGTTAAGTAGAAACTGTCAGAATATGGTCATAGCATCAAGAAAAAAGTTTCTTGGTTGTATAGTAGTAGTAATAGAGTTATCGCAAATAATGCAATTAAAAAATTCAAGGCTATATTAAAACAAGGAATTTTTAAATGTGCTACACTCATTCAGAGAAGAAATAAGGTAAATGCTTTTCAGAGATAGGAGGGAAAATGGTTATTAATCTATGTTTACTAATATAGTTCCTATAACTTAGATTGGATGAGATTTGTATGTATAAATGATGTATGATGACATACTATAAAGCATCTTTGTATGTATTAAAATATTAAAAAATTATAATTAAAAAAAACCTGTTGGTATCCTTGTCTTCTCAATCCAATGTGAAGTTTGTTTGTTCATAGGATATTTCAAGGATGACACTTTAAAACAATTTTCACACATATTAATTCTTTTGGGCTGATCTTCTTCCTGGATTGGACTCTTAGAAGTTCCTAAAATACATATCCGTTGGTCTTTGTTAAGACTCTGAATCACACGCCAGGAACTGAAAGAAATTAAGTATTGTAGTTTCAGTGTCAACTATTTACACAAGAGTAATGCAGTTCTGTTTTCTATTCACATTATACCTTAGTATGTAATCTTTGAGCTCTCGTCAGCCTGTACTATAGGCAGGGTAGCTAATCTCATTTTCAAAAAGGTGATCAAAAAGGTTACACATTGGCAGCATCAAGTCTAATAGTCCTATCTTTTAATTTTAGTGTTTTTCCTATTATGTTTTTTTTAAGATTTATTTTTATTTGCACGTATGTGTTTGTGCCTGTAGGGATTTATGTATACCACATGCAGCTGTACTGGTCCTCTGGAAGAACAGTAAGTGCTTTTAGCCACTGAGACATCTCTTCTGCCCTATCTTTTCTTATCTCAGTATTTATCATTTGATTTCTCTCCATAGATAATCTTATCTTAGAATGCTTAATTCTAGGTCCACATATAGTTAGGTCCAAAGATGCCTGCCATATTATCACTTATGTAATCAATTCTCTATGTTTTTGGAGTAAGAAAGTATACATTCTAACAGAACCCTTTTTTGTTGTTGTTGAACTGAAACCAAGTTTTTTTTTTTTTTTTTTTTTTCTTGGGACAGGGTTTCTTGCTGTCCTGGAACTCTTTTTATAGACCAGGCTGTCCTTGAACTCACAGAGATTCACCTGCCTCTGACTCCTGAGTGCTGGGATTAAAGGCATACACCACCACGCCTCGCCTGGTTCAGAAACCAAGTTCTTAGGAAAGAAGCCAAGGAATTAAGAAAAGGTATACCAGCACCTCTTGTAGTGAAATTATATAGTTGTGCAAATTCAGTGAATTCTCAGATGCTTATCTGTGATTACTTAAGTCACTGTCCAGACAATGGTTGATATCATTATTCTTATGAACAGGAAAAGTGGTCAAAGGTAATAAAGATATTATAGTTACCAGTTCAGAGAAAGATTCCAAACTGGTCTATGTAATCTTTGACTTCCCTTTCTGTGCCTTTCACAGGCTTTAGATGCTAGTTTTACCCCTGTGTGACCAATGGTCCATAAGCTATGAGAGATAGTAGTAAAATACATGATCACTCATCATTCATTGCATAGTGCTAATGAACTTGTCAGAAATATTTATTTTTAAAATGAGAAATCAGAAAATTCAATGAAAAATGTATAGAAATAAACAGCTTCAGCTAAGACTTTAATATGTCATCCATCAAGGACAATGTAGTGATATTTGAAATCATCTCAGAACACTTTAAAGCTGCATCTGAGAGTGCTCTTACATCTTATAGTAATCTAGATAGGTAGGATCTAAAGATAAACTCGATCAATTTTTTTTTCAAAAGGTAACCTTGTGTTGCTTTAATTCAAAATCAGAACACTCTAAGATAGAAGAAAAATATTAACATACTTGGGAGAAATCAAGTGTAGTTCTCCTACCTTGAACGCATTTTTTGGGGATAAACGCATTGTTTATCAGGATTTTTCACTAAAAAGGAGAATATACCATAACATATCTTAAACAGCTACATTTTAAGAACAAAAAAAGTTAACTTTTAATTTTCTTTACAATTACTTTGTGTACATTTAATGGCTAGATAATTTAGCTCATCTTTATTTAAAGGATTTGTTCACACACAAAATATATGACTACATTTTCCTCTTGGAAGTCTTTTTTCTTTTTAAAATTATCAGTATTATTTATTATGCATTGCAATTTGTTCACTTTGTATACTGGCTGTAGACTCTTCCCTCATCTCCTCCCAGTCTCTCCTTTCCTCCCTCTTCTCCCCTTCTCCCCATCCCCTAATCCCCTGATAAGGGAGATCTTCCTCCTCTACTATCTGACCCTAGCCTATCAGGTCTCATTAGGACTGGTTGCATCCTCTTCCTCTGTGACCTGGCAAGGCTACACCCACCCCTCAGGGGGAGGTGATCAAAGAACCAGCCACAAAGTCCTTGTCAGAGACTGCCCCTGCTCCCCTTACTGGAGTACCCACATGAAGACTGAGCTACCTATGGGCTATATATCTGAGCAGGGGTCTAGGTCCTCTCCATGCATGCTCCATGTTTGGTGCGTTGGTCTGTAGGCCCCACTGAGTCCAGATTTTTTGGTTCTCTTGGTCTCCTGTGGAGTTTCTTCCCTCTCCAAGTTTTTCTATCTCCCACTTCTTCCATGAGATTCCCTGTGCTTTGCCCAAAGTTTGGCTATGAGTCTCAGCATCTGCTTCAATATCCTGCTGGGTAGAGTCTTTGCTCACTATGTTCATAGCAGCCTTATTTGTAATAACCAGAATCTGGAAACAACCCGTATGTGGCTCAACCAAGGAATGGGTACAAAGATTGTGGTACATTTACACAAAGGAATACTACTCAGAAATTAAAACCAAGAAAATCATGGAATTTGCAGGCAAATGGAACTAGAAAAGATCATCCTGAATGAGGTAACCCAGAAGCAGAAAGACATACATGGTATATACTCACTTATAACTGGATATTAGTCATATAATATATGATAAACATACTAAAATCTATAGTCCTAAAGAAGCTAAACAATAAGGAGGATTCTAGGGAAGATGCTTGATCCTCATTTAAAAAGGCAAACAAGAAAGACATCTGAATCAGGAGAAGACAAGGAACAGGACAGGAGCTTACCATAGAGGGCTTCTGAAAGACTCCTGGAAGCCTTTTACTAAGATTGTTCCATGAAAAGAATAAACAGTAGAAACATGAAGCTATTAACTACCAACTGGGAAGTTGCCTATGGGTTGGGAGCGCAATCAGTGGCAGAGGCCTTACCTAGTATTTGTGAAGCTCTGTCTGCACTAGAACAAAAACAACATTCAAAAAGGAAGCAACAATAAAGAAAAAAAGTAAGAAAAGAAATAAGCAAGCAAGAGTTACTTATGAATTAAAATCACTTTTAGTAATACTGCCAACAAGGGAGGTAGATATAGGAAAATTATTAGTTAAAGGCTGTGTTGGGTTCCTAGTCAGCCCAGGCTATAGTTCAAGACTGCAAAAGACAGGAAAAAAGAAGGAGGACTAGAAGGAGGAGGAGAGGGAGGAAGAGGAGGAGATGGTGGAGAAGGAAGAGGAACAACTGCCATCACCAAAACCAAAACAACTCCCCTCAACTTGAGGACATTTCCATATAAACTAATGTGAGACATTTCCATACATAGTGGTGTGAGATATTTCCATTCACATTGTGAGACAGTTAAATACACCCTATTGTGATCAACATTTTAGAGAGCTGATCTAGGATACAAACATATTAGACCAAAGTAAAGTATAATGTAATTTTTATATTATAATATAAAATTAGAGCCTAAGTTATATATTACATATTATTGTATTATTTTCTTTGCCATTATAGACATATTATTATTTAAGCAAAATAATAACCAAACTAGTTAATAGTAGCAATCACAATTAATAGCAGAACAAGTTAGTGTAGAGTGATGAAATCTACTTTTATAATAATTCTTTCTTATAAAGACTTCTAAGAGCTGTATGGTCTCATACAGTTAGCTCAGGCTAACTGCAAACTCTCCATGTACAAGGCCAGCATACCCCTTTATGTCCTATTCAAGTGAGTTCACCACCTGCTATTTTGACTGAACATTGGAGTTTTGGAGGAAGGTGAAAATTTTCAATTGATTTAGTCTAATTTCAGAATCATGAGATTTAGTCTATGTGCTTTTACCTGTTTTCCTTTAGGATGCCTCTGTCAACCTAACAGGCAAAGGAAGGCACACCAATGTGAGAACAAAGGATTTATTCAAGTCAAAGTGAGGATGACCATCTGGACATAATCTGATAGTCCAGAGTAAGTGCTCTGAGGTTTGACAAAATGATGGATGTATTAATAGTTTTAAGATGCATGAGGGGTTTGAAAGCATTTGTTCTGGAAGTATGATAGGTGCTGGCTAAGTTTAACTGTCTTAAAAAGTGTATTGGGCATGTCTCACTCTCTGAGCAGTTTGGGTTCATGTACAAAATGTCAGTAGAACTTAATAAACAATGTTTTAGAACTCTGAAGTAGGCCAGATCCGAAGTTTCTAGGGCTACTTGTGTTTGAACAGAGTTCAAAGGTTTAACTGTGGATATGTGTAAGAGCAGATGTGTCGCCTAGTCCATTTTAGTGTCCAAACCAATTCTACTCCAATTGTGTTCTTTGACCTTTAGTCTCAAATTAGTTACATGTTGTACTATGTCCTCTACTGTGTGTTACCATGTCTTCTATTGTGTGTGTTTGTTTGTGGAAGTTAGAGCCTGACTTCCTGTACTTCCTAGATAGTTCTGTTCCTTATATATGGAGACAAGGCCTCTTACCTGAATCCACACCTTCCTGATTCATCTACTCAAGCCAGCCAGCTTACTCTGAAGATTCCACTTCTGTCTTCAGAGAACTGGGATTACAAGTAGTCCACCATGTCCACCTAGGCTCTATTTCTGGACATCTATCTCCCTAACTAATTAGATATGCCCTTTTATTTGTCACCAAAACAACATAGTCATTTACCCTTCTTTCCTTAGAGATGCATGGGTCAAGCTGGCACTGGGATGGTACTCATTATCTTTTCAAGATCCTTGGCTGAAAACGGCTTCACAACAGTAGCTTCATTGCTGAAGCTCTTTAGCAATGGAGTAAACTATATTGTAATTTAGTAAACTACTTGGACCAAGTGTAGTCAAAGTTGTATGAGCCTGGTGAATTAGACCTAATGAATTAGAGCTAAGACTAGAGTACTCTCAAAGTTTTTCTATTGTCTTAGGATTTAATGAGATATAAATGCAAATACTAATAACAAGGCAAAATATTCTGTCCTCTTTTTGGTGGTATAAAAGTGTAAGAAACAGATTCAATGTCAACCATCCATTGTGCATAGGGAGGGGCTTATTGATCCCTATCCCTCTCTCTTGAGCTATTGGTTACTGACAGCTTCTGGGAAAAGGGGAATCATTGTCTTCATTGTGTACCAAGCTCTAATGAATGTTTGTAAATCTATGGTCACAAAGTCAGCTCCAGTTAAACTCTGTGAATCACAAAACAAAAAGACATGAATGTGGTAAAGGAGTTTGTAGAGAGGAAGGAGGACTAATGGGGTTGGGAGGGAGTTAAAAGAGAGGGTAGGTACATATATATATATATGAAATTGTCAAATGACAGTTAATACAAAATTAAAAACAAATTCATGTATAACCAATTTGTTGGCCTTTCCTATGTATTTCTGAGCTAGAAAGAAGCAAAAAATTAAGCTCCAAAATTTATGGTAAGGTGAACTGGTTGACAGTCTGATTTTAAGAAAATATCTTATTTCTAAAAATATGTAGACCTTGATCAGATAAAGATTATTATTATTTGGCTATGAGTCTCAGCTTCTCCTTTGATACCTTGATCAGTAGAGTCTTTTAGAGGCCATCTGTGGTAGGCTCCTGTCCTGTTCCCTATCTTCTCCTGCTTCCAATGTCTATCACATTTGTCCTTCTGAATGAGGATTGAGCATCTTTCCTAGGGTCTTCCTTGTTGTTTAGCTTCTTTAGGTGTATAGATTTTAATATGTTTATTCTATATTATACAGCTAATATTCACTTATGAGCGAGTATATACCAAGTGAGTCTTTCTGCTTCTGGGTTAAGATGATCTTTTCTAGTTCCTACCATTTGCTTGCAAATTTCATATTTCCTTGTTTTTTAATAGCTGAGTAGTATTCCATGTTGTAAGTGTACTACAATTTCTGTATCCATTCCTCTGTTGAGGGACATGTAGGTTGTTTCCAGCTTCTGGCTATTACAAATAGAGCTGCTACAAACATGGTTGAGCAAATGTCCTTGTTGTATAGTTGAGCATATTTTGCATATATGCCTAGGAGTGGTATAGTTTGACCCACAGCCAAACTTTGGACAGAGTGCAGGGAATCTTATGAAAGAAAGGGGAGAAAGAAAGACCTGGAGGGAACAGGATCTCCAAAAGGAGACCAACTGTGTGGCCCTGTAAAGACTGATAAACCAACCAAGGACAATGCATAGAGAGTACTTAAAATCCCAGCTCAGATGTAGTCCAGAGTCTCAGTATCCAAGTGGGGTCCCTAATAAGGTGAGAAGGGGCTCTCTCTGGCATGAACTCAGTGAAAGGCTCTCTCATTACCTCTCCCTGGGGAGGGTGCAGCTTTGCCAGGCCACAGAGGAAGACAATGCCATCAGTCCTAATGAGACCTGATAGGCTAGGGTCAAATAGAAGGGGAGACGGATCTCCTCTATCAGTGGACGAGGGGATGGGCACAGGCAGAGAAGAGGGAGGGAAGGTGGGATTGGGAGGAGATGAGGAGGGGGCCATAGCCAGGATACAAATTAAATAAAAATTTGTAACAAATGATAATAAAAAAGAAAGGAGAGATGCAATTCCTTTCTATCAGAAAAATTATTATTATTATTGCATATATTCAGATTATAGGTGATCATACATTTCTGTGCCCTTTTTGATTAGGCAGTGGTCTTCTAAAACCATGAGCCACATAAACATCTGATACATTTGGCCTTGGATCTAGAGAAGCTGGTAAAGTATCATAGCAAATGGAAATGAGTGGTTGAGTATTTACAGTTCATATTTGGTATCTCCTTTCAAAATGAAAAGTATAAATATTGTGTGAATAGTAGTTAAACTCAATGAAGTTAACATATGACATCTTCAAATATACTTTTTTTTTTTTGTATTTCAAGTATTTATACCTTTCAACAACAAATCCTTCCCTGGGACTTTATTAGAAATAATTATGGACTGGAGAGATGGTTCAGTGGTCAAGAGCACTGGCTTCTCTTCCAGAGGTCTTGAGTTCAATTCCCAGCAACCACATGGTGGCTCACAACCACCTATAATGTGATCTGATGCCCTCTTCTGGCATGCAGGTGTGTATACAGATAGCACACTCATACATAAAATAAATAAATACATCTTTAAAAAAAGAAAGAAAGAATTATAATTATATATACAAAATATATACAAGATTTTCATGTTGTTTACAAGAGTGGAAAGTTAGAAACAAAATAAAAGTTAAACAAAATAAAAGGTAAACAGTGGGCCAGGTGCAGTGGTGCACACTTGTAATCCCAACACTTGGGGAAGTACAGGCAGGTAGATCTCTGTGGGTTCGAGGCCAGCCTGACCTACAAAGTGAGTTCACAACAGCCAAGTCTACACAGAGAAACCCTGTCACAAACAAACAAACAAAGTAATCCTAAGGGGCTGGGCAGTGGTGGCACATACCTTTAATCCCAGCGCTAGAGAGGCAAAGGCAGGATCTCTATGAGTTTGAGGTCAGCCTGGTCTACAGAGTGAGAAAAAAAAAGTTAAACAGTGAGTCTAGTTACACAAATTAAGATTTATTTACAGAGTAAAACATTTTGCTGCCATTTATTCACATGTAGAAATGTTTATAAAAATAATTTTAAATGAAAAAGAAACATGTAAAATATTCTAAAATATTATTTTTACTTTCTTGTATTAAAAATTTTTGTGTGTGTGTATCTGTGCGTCTGTGTGCATATGTATGTGGGCATGTTAATACCACATGTGAGGAGGTCAGGGAATCACTTCAGGGTATCTTGTTTATTTCTGCACACCACCTACCAGGTTAGCTCCCTGCAAGCTTATGGAGCTGCCCCTGCCCTTCCTCCTATCTTAGCCTAAGTATGCTGTAGGTACAGATGTGTGTTCCTGTTTCTTTTTTACATGGGCTCTGAGGCTCAACTCAAGTGCTCGCATGTGTGCAGCGGACATGTTACTGAGTGGAGCTGTCTTCCCAGCCCCTTTATGTTTACCTTTATTTCTAATTTCTGACATTTTAAGCAAAATTTATATATAAGGAGTTTCTAAATTTCTTGGTGATCATTATCAGAAAGAATGGCTAATTTAAAGTTCTAGTGAAATGAATGTTAATTATAGTAGAGGGCTCCCCTGTTCTTGGTACGGGTTTTATCTTTCTATGTTTAGTTTCCTATTTCACAGATTGATGTACTTATGCACACATGTACATATGCATTTTAATTATGTTACCTTAAATCCTTTTTGGGGAATAAAGGTGGTATAAATGTATAATAAATTAGCATATATATATACATAAAATTAAATAATTATTTTTGGTAAATTATCTCATGAGTGACATATAGAAGTACATATCTGCATACTAATATATTTATTATATATTGTATGATTTTTCTTAAGGGGAATTTAAGGATAAAGTAATAGAAGTTAAACATCAGCAATGTAGGATAGTTAAAAGCATATATCAAATAGCACTTTGCAGCAGAAGCAAATGAATGTTGCAGATTTAATTTCCTGGATCATACTCAATTGTTAAGTTATGAAATGAGAGGAGGAGACAGTTTCAAAAACATTAAATCCCTATATTCTCTTTGAGGACAACATTCCAAAACTTTAAGAGTGTGTCTCAAATGTGTGGGATCTTTGCTGTTCCGGGTCATTGACTACTCTTGTCACTGCTCCCTGGGGACGTGATAAACTACAGGCATTATACCTGCAACACAGTGCTCGCTTACTTGCTTTTCCTCCCTGGTTAAAAGACAAGACCCTGAAAGGAAAAACTGGTGTCATAAATTTTGTTTTTATGAAAATGTATCTACTTATTTATCATCGTCGTGTCATGTCTGTATACACCATGTGTACGGAGGCAGCACATGCCACTGAGTGCGTGGAGGGCAGAGGATGACTTTGTGGAACTGGTTCTCTTCTTCCGCTTTCACCTGGGTCCCAGGAATCTAACTCAGGTTGCCAGGCATGTGTGCCAAGCACATTGTCTGCTGAGCCATCTTGGTAGCCTTTGTATCTTAGTACCTTTGGCATAATGTGCCAAGCACAATGGCATAAAATGAGTGTTGTTGAATAAATTAATTGCTTGTGAGAAGGTAAAGCAGGAGTTTACCTTTCACTTTAGAATTTGATTCTTCGTGTTTTTGGAGTAAATGTTCTTTACCATAAACCTAATGGAACAGAGAATTAGAAAGAAAATATATTATAAACATGAAATATTATAAACATGGGTATGTTCTTATATGATTATGATATGATAGGTTTTCAACAAACATTTATTATTTATTTTTATAGGTTTGAAACAGGCAAAAACATAACTCCAAACTTCTGGTGTTCTTAATAACATTACTCTCTTGCATTAATAAACATCAGGAAAATTTCAATATTTTGTTCATTGCTAATGAGAGTCTTTTTTTTCACACAGAAGTCATGTATCTTGACAAAGAGACAAAAATGTTAAATTACAATTATTTAAATTAGAAGGTGAAAGCATCAAATAGATGAAAAGCCTACCAACACATTTCAGAACTGTGCTTAATAATACAAAAGAATATTTCTCTTGAGCTTTGTAAAGAACTCTAAAACAAAGGAAACCATAAACACACCACCTTCCCTTTTGAGAAAAAATATGAATCTGACCTTGACAAAAAGAGATACACACTGAACTTTTAACTTTATGAACCTTCAATAATCTACAAATCGTTGTGACCAAAAACATTTACAAAATGTCCACGCTTTTGTTTCTTTGCCTAATATTATAAAGAATTTTCTAAAAGAAAAGAGGAAAGAAAAGATAAATGAAAAGCATTTTTGCCAGTTTGCAGTGCATATAATTCAGTAACATTAGACTATAAAACAGAGTCAGTCTATGGTTCTAGGGCTTTGAGTCCAGCCTGGGTGACAGAGTGAAGCCTTCCCTTGACAAAACAAAACAACACACAATGAACACAAACACAAAATAGCTAAAACACAAAATCCATTTCTTTGTATATATAATTGGCAACATATTGATACTATCTATGGAAATGAGGAAAAAGGTAAAAATCAAAACTTGATTATGAGGTTGAAGAGATGGCTCAGGGGTTACGAGTGCTTGCTGGAACCATAGGGGTTTTTCGCTGACTACATGTTCAATTCCCACTAATTTTTGGCTGATTGCTCTAATGTCTTCAGCCCTGCTGGGGGTCATAATTTGCTCTTCAGGTGAATTTTTTTTTAAGTTTCCTTTGAATGGGCAGGTGTAGAAGTTGTGTATGATGTCTGTTCTGAGTTTGAGAGGCTCCTCCCAGATGTCTCCCCAGTTCTCTCCTGCAACATAGCAGGATACAGTTTAGCATGTGTTTCAAATCAACCTACCAATCTCCACTGTTTTTTTTTTTAAACTTTTAACCATATTTGTAGAAGTTTTAAGAATTTCCTAAGCCTTAACTTTCTCCATCCTCTGTTGCAAATGAAGTCAATTCTTTGGGAAGAGATTAGGATGTTATCTGTTGTGTGGTCTGGCTCTCTCTCAAGGCAAATATCCTAAGTCTTAGTTCTGGATCTAGGACTAGACAGAGACAGTGACATTGTGTGACTATAGTCCAGCTACTGTAATCTTAGGTCTTCAAGTGTCCCTTTCTAACTTGAACCAATGCTTTACAAGCCAAGGCAAGAATGATCATAGCTCAGTTATTCAGTGGTGTACACCCAAGAGGAAACATCTAGCCAAAGACTGGGGTTTGAGTATTAGGATTCTTTGTCCTTTTCTCTGCACTCACCTTGAACTTAGCCCCAGAAACAGGTAGTTGGAGCCAGTCCCTTGCTCCTCCTGGGAAGGCATTTCTGGTAGCTGGGGGAGAGGTGTCATCTATTTTTTTGGCTGCTGTATTCTGTAGTAGTATTTCTGTCTTACTGAGCTAGGAGTGGAACAAGGACAGTTTGGATTCACAGACATGCTACTTACAATGAATTTGAGGATTTTAAAAAATAGATTATTTTTTCATTTCCTATATAACCTTAGACTTTTAAAAATTTTATTTTTTTAATAAATTATAGTTTATTGACTTTGTATCTTAGCTGTAGCCCCTCCTTCATCCCCTCCTAGCCCCACTCTCCCTCCTTCATCTCCTCCCATGCCCCTCTGAAAGTCTACTGATAGAGGAGGTCCTCCTCCCCTTCCCTCTGACCCTAGCCTATCAGGTCTTAATAAGGACTGGCTGCATTGTCTTTCTCTGTGTCCCCTCAAGGGGGAGGTGATTAAAGAGCTAGCCACTGAGTTCATGTCAGAGACAGTCCCTGTTCCCATTACTAGGGAACTCACTTAGAGACTGAGCTGCCATGGGCTACATCTGTGCACAGGTTCTAGGTTATCTCTATGCATGGTCCTTGGTTTAACCTTAGACGTTTAATGGTTGTTCTTCATTCTTTAAGTAGTGTTTACCAGCTTGCTAGTGAATAGGTTTGCTAAACTCTTTGCTGTCATTTAGAAGTCCATCTCTCAGCACCATTTAATTTTATTACTTCATATTCTTTTAGGTTTCCTTGTTTATTTATTTTAATATCATGGATACATTTTGTAAGCATTCTCAAATAATTTTGAAATAAAATAAATAAAAATGAAATTAAAACATGGCATCTTTTTAAATAGTCTATCTTTATTTTATGTGGATTAGTGGTTTTGTCTGAATATATGTGTGTGAGAATATCAGATCTCGGGAGTTACAGACATTGTGAACTGCTATGTGGGTGCTAGGTGCTGGGTCCTCTGGAAGAGCAGTCAGTGTTCTTAATCATTAAGCCATCTCCCAGCCCCCCAAAACATGGCATCTTAATAAGACCTGCCTCTCACCTGTCAAGGATCTTTTGAGTTTTATAAACAGCAAATAATATGACCAAAATTCTATTCTTTTTTTTTTTTGAGGAAAAAAATGACAACATATGACTTGCCATGTTTTGCATTCATATTTAAAACATTCTTAATCATTACATTAATCAAGATTTACCTCTCTTCTGTTATTCTGGCGGATTGCTAGGGTAGCATTTCTTTTCCTCTTTGTTTTCAGATACTTTTTCTTATTTTTCACCTGGTAAAAGAGTATTTTAAATTAGCATTTAATGAACATATAAAAGACAATGTAAATCCAGGTATTTTGAGGCCCCCTTTCTAGGAGATGGAGTAATGCCACGTTCTCTCCCACCACTGCAGCTGCGCACACTAGATGTATGCAAAGCAAATACAAGAGTCTATGAAAAAGTACTTGGGGATTTAGAAATGTTTCCTAATCCCAGGAGAGGAGACTACTCCATATCTGCACAATAAAAAAAAATATGGTTCTTGCCTAGCATGCCCAGAACTTTGGTTTTGGTCCCCATGCATGCAAATTCTGAATTGATCTTGATCCAAGACTGTTATACACTCCCTGGTCTTCATTTTTAAATAATATATGCATTATGATCTCCCAATTTCTGGTTCATTATTGTAGGTGTATGTAATAGTGGCAGAAAACTTGCCTTATCTTACAGGTTCTGGTCCAGGCCTGGTATAGGTCATGATGGGGAACTGATAACCATGCCTGGATGAACTTTCGGTTGTTTTGGAAAAGAGACAAATACTAATAAATTCAGTATTGGGGCAGAAAGTTAATAACTGTGTCTTAGAGGTGAACTATGGAATGCTAAATCACTGCTCCCAAATGTTTTATTCTCTATAATAGGATCTTGCACTCCTAGACTTTGCGATGAACTCTGTAGAGCCTCTCTCATGGCAAGTGGAATACCCTTCTCCATTCTGTTGATGTTGAGTCTGGCTATGTGACTTCCTGCGGCTAGTGGATTGTTAGTGAATATGGTATATGATGTGGTTTAATAAGCTATATGGTTGCTGGAGGAAACATGGCTGTCAGTGGGCTGACATTGCACAACTATCCTTCTTGTACTAAGGGTTTCCATCATTGGACTTTTACACTGGGTATTCTCTGGCTGAAGGAAATGAAAAATGTAATATTTATCTGAACTAAATATGAAGTCTGAGAACACCGGCAACCTATCGAAGTCCAGTAGAGTCAATTTTCAGACCCCAAGAGTGAGAAAAGAAAAGATTTCTGTATTTGCTAAGTTTTGAAGTTGTATGTCACACAGTGGAAAGGAGCTTATTCTCTGACTTAATTAGGTATCATCTCTTTTTTTAGTAAGCCCATTCAAACTGTGATCTCCATAAAAACTCTTTAAGTTCTCAACTATTAAGTTATATATTTTACTTATTTTGTATGTCACTCTCCAAACTAGAATATAAGAAAACAAAAAGAAAATTTTTTTGACTCATTGTTTTCACTGCTCTGTTTCTAGTACCCAGGCAGTGCCTAGCACATAACTTGACCACAATATTAACAATACATGTGTAATTAAATAAATGAGTATTGGGTTAATAAAAGTGATGTATGTTAGGGTACCACACCTGACATTAACAAGTGGCATGGCATTTGATAATTAATTTCACTACCTTAGATCTTAATATTCTCATTCATGAAGTAAGTGGAATAAAATAAAAATTCTATGATTTAAAGATATGCACGTAATTAGAAAAAACAATTATTACTACATAATATTGATTGAAGCACAAACCTTTTCCTGGTTGCTAGTAACAATAATGAGTGTACCTGCTTAACATACCCATACTGAAGCAAAAACTTTCAGTCATACCTGAGAAGACAACTTGAGAAGATAAGTCTGAGTGTCATTGGAGTCTGAACTGTCAGAGCCTTGACTACTATAAAAAGAAAATAATAATAATTACAGTTTTCAGAATTTAAAATTTCAATGTTACTTTTACTTTATCATCTTATTTGAATGGATAATTCTAATTGGGAGAGAATGATATTTATAAAGGTTATTTAATTTTTGGTGGTCCCATATAACTTAGAAATGTATTTTTATTTTCTGAATGTATAGAAGCTATCCATGTTTGGGAATATGTTGCTAGAATGTAAGCTCCATGAAAGGATGATTTCTCTTTTTCTGTCAGGTTCATTGTGATGCTATTAGGGTAAAATAGCACTCAGTACACAATGAGGCTCAATATTCTTTGTTAATAAGTGAACAAATAGCTGATATATCTGTGACATTTCCTAACTCTTATGGTTATCATTAGCTCCTAAAATTAATTTTATATCACTATATTTCTATTTTGCTTAAAAATAATTTAAGGGCCACCCAAAGCATAGTACCTCAAGAACAAAAAGATCAAACAAAAATCTGTTTCTAATTATAATCACTTAACACGGTAATAGGCAAAATTTACTTGCTTGAGTGACAACCCATGGAAGAAAATATTTCTGGGTTGCAGTTTTGACATATTAAAGTTAATGAATAGTTTTATTTTTAAGAACAGTTTTAGGTTTACAGAAACACATCATAAGATATTTCACAGTTCCCGTATGCACAGTTTACTCTGCTATTAGCCTCTTACACTACATAATAAATTCTTACAATTTACAGTAAATTTATTGTTTCGTAGCTAACTTGGCATATAATCTGTAAGTTTTGACAAATTTATAAAGACATGTGTCGTTCACCACTACTGCATCAAACAGTGTTGCTGTTTCAAAACTTCTATGTTTTATTACCCATGACTCTGTGGTCCAGGAAACTCCTGGCAACCACTGGCCCTTTCTTTCTCTGGTTTTGTCTTGCTCTGTGTCATGCAGTTGGGCTTATATGGTCTTTTCAGACTTCTTTCACTTACCAGTACTTGTACCAATACTGAGTTTAGTATACTTTAGTGACAAACTCCTATACTGATATGCCACCAAAGTGTCTTTTCCTTTATTTCTTTTTTTAAAGTTAATTTTATTTATATATTTATTTATTACAATTTATTCATTTTGTATCCCCACTGCAGCCTCCTCACTTATCTCCTCCCAGTCCTACCCTCTCTTCTTCTTCTATGCCCCTCCCCAAGTCCACTGATAAGGGAGGTTCTCCTCCCCTTCCACCTGACCCTAGCTTATCAGGTCTCATCAGGGCTGGCTGCATTGTCTTCCTTTGTGGCCTGGCAAGGCTATACCCCCCAGGTGGAGGTAATCAGAGAGCCAGCCACTGAGGTCATGTCAGAGACAGGCCCTGTACCCCTTACTAGGGAAACCACTTGTAAAAATGACCAGTCAATGGGCTTCCTTTGAACAGGGGGTCTAGGTCCTTTTGATGCATGGTCTTTAGTTGGAGTATCGGTTCCTGCAGGCCACCCTGGGTCCAGGTTATTTGGCTCTGTTGTTCTCTTTATGGACTTCCTGTCCCTGCCAGGTCGTTCTATCTTCCTCTTCTTCAATAAGAATTCCTGCACTCTGCCCAAAGTTTGGCTATGAGTCTCAGAATTCCTGCACTCTGCCCAAAGTTTGGCTATGAGTCTCAGTATCTCCTTCCACACCCTGTTGGGTAGAGTCTTTCAGTGGTCCTCTATTGAAGGTTCCTGTCCTGTTCTTTGTCTTCTCCTATTTCCGAAGTCTATACTGTTTGCCCTTCTGAATGAGGATTAAGCTCTTCCTTAGAGTCTTCCTTGTTTTTTTTTTTTTTTTTTTTTGTTTGTTTGTTTGGTTTTTTTTGGGGGGGGGCTATAGATTTTCTTTTCCTTTATTTTAAGTAAAGCTTTTGAACAAAGTTAGACATATTTAGAGACATTTCTGTCTTTGTGATGAAACTGAGCATGTTTGCCACCTTTAGGATGCTAACTGAGCATATCCCAAAGTGTTTTCAGATTTGCTACATGACTGGCCCATGAATGCCTCCATGTGTTTGTCATCTTTCATGAAGTGCAAATTTAAACTGAGCATGTTCAAGAAGTTCTTAACCGAGTATGCTCAGGAAAATGTCCAACCTTACAGTACTTTCTTATATTAATATTTATGGGCTTTCTAAGTAAATTCCCACACTGCCTTTGTGCAAGGCATTGCTTTTGGCTCTTCTCACCTGCTACAAGTAGCAAGTCTTAGTTATTATTTCTTGGTCACGGTTTGTTTTGGCTTTGTTCTCGTCAAAATAAAACCCATTGTATGTGGTTGAAATACGGACACAAGTTTTTGTTCTGTCATATTATTTCATGGTTTGGAAACTCACTTATATTTATCATTGAATTATAGTCCATTATAAGGACACACTTTTTAAAAATGTCATTCATATGTTGGAGGACTTCTGGTTGCTTCTAGTTTGGGCAATTATAAATAAAGCTATTATGAATACTATGTGCACTTTCCCCCTGAATTTGTTTGGTTTAAAACCTAAGAACCAAAGATGAGCTGAGGTATGCAGTTTCATGACCCCTATAATGGGTCATGCAATTGTGGTTGATCTGTCTAAGAATAGAGAATCCACAGGGGCAATTCTAATGTGGCTATATTATCTATATGATAAAGATGGTATACCTCCTTATTGTAGTGGAAATTACATGAGTGATAAGATCTGCAAATAAGGCTGAGACATCTGAGAGTAGAACAATTCTAGTGGTCGTTTTCTTCTATATGGTATGGAATGACATGTCTCCTTGATGAATGGACCGTATTCACACAAGTATGAGGATACTGCCAAATGGTTGATAGACTAGAGGTTATAACTGCAGCCTTTGGAACTGACATGTGGTAGAGAGTACTACGGTGGTAATCGGGGGTGATGGGAAAGGAGGAAGTGGTGAATCACTTATAAATGGTACCCAAACAAATCCAAAGCCTAAATTCTAGTAGAATGAATACTGTGCTTTCATGGACTTCTTCTCTATGAGGCAAAGTGCGTAGAGAGCCAAAAGGACAAACAAGGGAAATATGTCATACATCACATTGGTTGGGACAGAAATTGGGATGAATGGGTTCCAGAAAACAGAATACTTAAACACATGGACACCAATTTGCAGAAACAGTGAGAACTCTAAAGGCAATCAATTGGGAACAAGGCAATCAGAGGGCAAGAGGAGAGGAATGCTCCTGGCAAGAAGACATCTGGCCTGCAGCAGAAAAATGAAGTGACCATAAAATAGAACAGGCAGAAACTCCAGGAAATGGAGACAGTACCAGGGAGACACCTCAGCCTCCTAGGAAGAAGAGGACCTGAGCAGATCCTACTTTTGAAGATGAAGAAACATTTATGGACAGGGTTGAAGTTAAAGAGTCCTGGAAGCTGACACCATGGCTTGCAGAACACTGGCACTTGACCACCAAGCAAACAATCACAGTGAATGTCGCGCTCCGAGCACCTGGGATGTGGGTGCATCAGGGTGATCTGTGAGAATTTCAGCATACTGTGGTCCCTAAGACTTTCGTGAGTCCCTCAGTACTTAGAGAAGAATTTGCAACTTTGTTCAGTGCCAGTGAATTCAAAGTGGTTCCTCCTGAGTATCATCAGAAAGCCATGGGTGTGCTCTCACTCATGTTTGATCTGTGAAAACAGTTTGGTTTTTAATCCTTCTGTATAAATGATGTACTTTGAAGATGTTAGTGTATAACAGAATTGATGTTTTCTGTTTGATTTTAAACAGATAAAAGAAGGGAATTCCCTTCTCTCTCTCTCTCTTTTTAATTTCAAAGTTTCTACCAGTGTATTCAACGATGGACACTAGCCATGCTGTAGGTAGTGGTTCTCAACCTTCCTAATGCTAGAATCCTTTAATACAGTTCCTCATGTTGTGATGATACCCAACCTTAAAGTTATTTTGTTGCTTATTCATAACTGTAATTTTGCTACTGTTATGAATCATAGTATAAATATATGATATGCAGGATATCTGATATGCAACCCCCACAACCCATATAAGTTGAAAACCAGTGCTGTAGAGTGTTTTATTGCCTAGCTGACACAGCTGCTTTTGAATGCTGGTAATGTTCCTTTGACACTATGCACTTTTATAAAGAGTTACTGCGCTATGACAAAAATGTTGATTCTTAGTGTCTAAGGTTCATGTCAGTGTATGTGAGAACACTCCTTCATTTGTGTGTGTGTGTGTTTTTAATTAATAGTACTTTAAGAGCCCATCCTTTGCACGCCATCCACGTTGTTCCTTAGGCATTTTACCATTGCTCAATTGTTGAGGAATGGTGGATTCATGGCTTTGTACTTCTGGCTAATCATGCTTTATCATGGGAGCTGCAATGCATTGTGTAGCCCTTTATAGAAGAGTCACGACTAGAGGAGTCATTTTCAGACCTACAATTATTTTCCCTTAAATTTAAAAAATAAAGTAGTATGTGCCAAACAGGATTGTAAGGAGGCTGTGCCATCTGCTGTGTGGCCTTTGCTGTGGCTGGTAAGACATGCAACTAAGACTAATTTGTCTGAACGTAAAGAACTTGCCCAACTAAAGGAGAAATTATTAGCAAAAGACACATGAGTACTATTTTCACGTTAGTCTATGATTTTGTAGCGAAAGAGGAGAGAATAAGCTGAAGTGATAGAAGATACCTTTCAGATCTACCTTTAATATAAAATGAGGGAAAATCCATTATTCAGCATGAAAATGTAGGCCTTAATAAAGGCCTGCATAGGAAACATGACAATTGCTGAATATTCTGCATCTGAGCTGCTCGTATCTGCCAGTCAAATCCAACATACCTATTCACCCGTGGAGGGAGTTTTCATCTTTTCAGTGTGCAATGGTTACAATGGAGACTCACTAATGGTTAGGTTGCTGAGAAAAATAACTGTTGTGGTGGAATAGTGAGCCCATGCTATATCATTTCATTCAGAATATAAGAGCCAGAAGAAAGGATAAAATGTTGTATGGCTATTTCCTCCAAATTAAAACATTTCCTTTGAAAGGAGGCTCTTTAGACTCAGGAAGCTAAAAAATCTTTCAAGGCATAGGGAGTTCATAAAACTTACAAGGTTCAAGAAACTTAGAAAGTCATAAGATTCATAAAAACCCCTACTTCAGGTTACACAATAAGTCAGCTTCTGGGAATGAGACACTTTCTTTGGAAGAGACACCAGCAACCTGGTCAGGAGCCACTATGAATGCAACTTTTGTGAGTTGCCACCCATGCTGTGAAGGACCTTTTGGTACTGCAGCAGCCTCTGAGTCACTCATACTTCTGTTAATAATTCCAGTATATGCTCATAGGCTCACCAGCTAAATTTAAGTGGAATTATTCCTTTGGTCTGCTATTGGTGCCCTCTCTGGGATGAACAGAATTTTATTCACATCTCCACAGAAAGAGACACACAAAGTAATCCCACCAAAAGAGAGGTCCTATTTTCCCCACATTTTTTACAGTTAGTATTGTCAGTGTTTTGGATTTTAAGAAATTCTGAAATGTTTGTCGTGGTGTTTCATTTGCAATTTTCTAATGACAAATGTTAAATTTTTATTAGTTTTTTCCTTTGTTAGATCTAAAACTCATCCTTTGATTGTTTTATTTTTAAAACATGAATAAATAACTGTGCATTTTATATTCTTATTCCCTAAAAAAGACATTATTATAGCTATATAAAGCTTTTGTGTTCCTTGTTTCTTATTACAGACTATCAGCATAGACAGATTTTTATATATTTCTGCATAATATATTTTACAATCTCAACATCTGTCACTGTTGATGGGACATTTGAAAACTACTTATATTTTAATGGCAATTCTAAACCAGGATAAGAGAAGATCAAGTATTTTAATGTACAAAAATATTTTATTATCTGCTACCATAATATACTATACAAATAGAATATGCTGTCTAGAATGGCTCTTGATCTTTGAGACAATGTAACAGTATGTACTCCAGGATGGCCAAAATAATTGTTGATGTTTTTATTTAAAACACCAAGTTGATATTATGGAATACTGAACTTTCTGACTATATGTGTCATCCTTCTATATAGTTTTAGGAATTTCTATCACACAAATGAGGCATTCAAGATCTACAATGAGTCACCCTCAGCCTTCCAATTACATTATGTTTTAATATTTCTGTATTAACAACCTCTTGTCTTTCTTGCTCTAGAAGAATAATGAACAAGACCAGGGCAAAGACAAACTCTTCAAAGTCACAGTCCCAGCAACCTAATTGAGCTCTATCTTTTATAGTTCTATCATCTCCTATAGTTCCAAAATTTGAATCCATCAATAGATTGAACCACTGTTAGAGCTCTCATGATCTAACCCTCTCTTGAAATATCCTCTGTTACACCCACAGATGTGTTTTACTAATCTTTTAGATGTCTCTCAAGCCAACCAATTTAACAATCAGCATTAATCTCACAAGAGTCAACTGATATTCAAGCAAGGTATCAAGGGTACACAATAGGGAAAGGATAGACTTTTCAACAGACAGTTCTAGGAAACTGTATATCCACATTTAAAAGAATGAGACTGGAGATTTAAAATGCAAACACAAATGCTCAAAATGATATATTAGATGCTATTAAAAATAGTATGGATTCCCAGCCTACAGCTCAGCCTTCATCCCTGGAGGCATACAGCCACCAAAGACAGACAAGTGAAATCTCTGTAGCCCAGCCCCAAGCCTGCTGGGTGACTCTGGCCAAGCCCAGTAGCAGTGAATTATGCCCTGCCCCCATCATGCTTGATCTCCCCAACTACAGACCTACCTGCAATCCAGAGGTCTGTGTCATCAGGGACCACCAGATGTAAACTGCACCTGCTCCCCAGCACTCCATCTATGGCCCACAACTTGGCCTGTATTACCTAAGGCCTGCTAATATCAGGGTCAACCAGATGGCTAAAGGCCAGCATTAGAACACAGACAACAAGAGCCAGGGCAATATGGCACCATCAGAATCCAGCTGTCATATTACAGCAAGCCCAGGATATCTTAACACAGAATTTAATGAGGAAAGAATAAATCCTTTAAAGAAATAAAGGAAAACACAATTAAACAAGTAAAGAAAATGAATAAAACTTTTCAGAAGGAATCCTGGAGGTGAAAAACCTACAGAAGAGAACAGGAAAGACAGATGCAAGCATCACGAACAGAATTCAAGAGATGGAAGACAGAATCTAAGGTATGGAGGATACATTAGAAGAAAGTGATACATCAGTCAAAGAAAATGTTAAATCTAAAGAGTTTTTGATATAAAACATGCAGGAAATTTGGGATACTATGAAAAGACCTAACCCAAGAACAATAGGAATAGAAGAAGGTGAAAAGTTAAAGCTCTAAGGACTTTGTTGAAAATATTCTCAACAAAATCATAGAAGAAAATTTGCCCAACTTAAAAAAAGAGATGCCTATAAATATACAAGAAGTTTACAGAACACCAATTATATTAGACCAGAAAATAAAATCTTCCTGCCACATAATAACCAAAACACTAAATCTACAGAACAAAGAAAGAATATTAAAAGCTGTAAGGGAAAAAAGGCAGACCTATCAGAATTATACCCAACTTCTCAACAGGGACTCTAAAAGCTAGAAGGGCCCAGATGTATGTCTTACAGCCTATAAGAGACCACAGATGCCAACCTAGACTATATTATATTTACTATTATACCTAGTAAAACTCTCAGTCACCATAGATGGAGAAAACAAGGTATTCCAAGACAAAACCAAATTTAAACAATATCTATCCACAAATCCAGCCCTACGGAAATTATGGAAGAAAAACTCCAACCCAAAGAGGTTAAATACATCCAAGAACACAGGAAATAAATAATTCCACACGAGCAAAAACAAAAGAAGGGAAGCACACACAAATATACACACATACACTACCCACATCAATTGGTCATTAATGTCTCTCAACACCACCAGCTCCAATTCCCCAATAAAAAGACATAGGCTAACAGAATGGATGCAAAAACAGGGGCCACAATTCTATTGCTTACAAGAAACACACCTCAGCAAAAAGATAAACATTACCTCAGAGTAAAGGGCTAGAAAAAGGTTTTTCAAGCAAACAGACCTAAGAAACAAGCTGGAATAGCCATTCTAATATCTAATAAAATACTTTCAACCAAAGTTAATCAAAAGAGATAAAGAAGGACACTTCTTACTCACCAAAGGAAAAAAAACTCCACAAAGATGATGTCTCAATTCTGAACATCTATGCCAGAAATGCAAGGGCACCCACATTTGTAAAAGAAACATTACTAAAGCTTAATTTGCACATCGAACCACACACACTAATAGTGGGAGATGTTAATATTCCTCTCTCAACAATGGACAGGTCATCAAGACAGAAACTAAACAGGAAATAATGAACCTAACCAATGTTATGAATCAAATGGACCTAATATATATCTACTGAACATTCCATCCAAACAAACAAACAAAAAAAAAACATATACCTTCTTCTCAGCACTTCATGGTACCTTCTCTAAAACTGACCACATAGTTAGTCACAAAACAAGATACAAGATACAACAGATAAAAGAAAACTGAAATAACACTTTGTATTTTTAGCAGACTATCATGGATTAAACTGGACTTCAACAATAACAGAAACAACAGAAAGCCTACAAACTAATGGAAACTGAACAACTCTCTACCGAATGACCACTGGTCAAGGAAGAAAGAAAAAAATTAAAAACTTTCTAGAATTCCATGAAAATGAAGGCACAACATACTCAGACTTATAGGACACAATGAAAGCAGTGCTAAGAGGAAAGCTCATAGCACTAAGTGCCTTCATAAATAAATTGAAGAGATCTCATAAACTAGCAATTTAAAAGCACACCTGAAAGCTGTAGAACAAAAGGAAACAAACACATCCAAGAGGAATAGATGGCAAGAAACAAACTCAGGGCTGAAATCAATAAAATAGAACAAAAAGAACAATATGAAGAATCAACAAAACAAAGAGCTGGTTGGTTCTTTGAGAAAAATCAACAAGATAGACAAACCCTTAGCCAAACTAACTAAAAGGCAAAGAGACAGTGACACCGAGGAAATCAAAAGAATCATTAAGTCTGACATAAAAAACCTGTACTCTATAAAATTGGAAAATCTAAATGAAATGGATGAATTTTAAAATAGATACACTTGCCAAAGTTAAATCAAAGTCAGGTAAACTATTTAAATAGTCTAGTAACCCCCAAGGAAATAGAAGCAGTCATCAAGAGGCTCCAAACCAAAAAAAGTACAGGGCCAGAAGGTTTTAGCACAGAATTCTACCAGACTTTCAAAAAAGGGCTAGCACCAATACACCTCAAACTATTCCATGAAATAGAAACAGAAAGAACATTGCCAAACTCATTCTATGAGGCCAGAGTCATCCTGATACCTAAACCACACAAAGACTCAAGAAAGAAAGATAATTTCGGGACAATTTCCCTCATGAACATTGATTCCAAAGTACTGAATAAAATACTAGAAAATCGAATCCAAGAATACAAAGTTATCAACCATCAAGTTGGCGTCATCCCAGGGATGCATGGGTGGTTCAATATAAAAAAAATCCATCAATGTAATACACCATATAAACAAACTGAAAGAAAAAAAAACATGAGATGTCATTAGATGCTTAAACAGCATTTGACAAAATCCAACACCCCTTCCTGTTAAAAGTCTTGGAGAGATCAGGGATACAATGTACATACCTAAACACAATAAAAGAAATATACAACGAGCAAATAGACAACATCAAATTAAGTGGAGAGAAGCTTAAAGCAGTTTTGCTAAAATCAGGGACAAGGCAAGGCTGCTCACTGTCTCCATATCTATTCATCATAGTACTTGAAGTCCTGGCAGAGCAATAAGACAACTAAAAGATATCAAGGATATACAAATTGGAAAAAGAAGAAGTATTGCTATTTGCAAATGATATTATAATATACATAAGTGATCCCCAAAATTCTACCAGTTAACTCCTACAGCTGATAAACACCTTCAGCAAAGTGGCTGGATACAAAAGTTAACTAAAAAAAAATAAGTAGCCCTCCATTATATAAACAATAAACAGGCTAAGAAAGAAATTAGGGAAACAATGCCTATTGTAATAGCCACAAATAATATGAAATTTCTTGGTGTAACTCTAACCAAGCAAGTGAAAGACCTGTATGACAAACACTTCAAGTCTTTGGAGAAAGAAATTGAAGAAGATATCAGAAGATGGAAAGATTTCCCATGCTTATAGATCGGTTGGATCAAAATAGTAAAAATGGCCACCTTACCAAAAACAATCTACAGATTCAATGCAATTCCCATCAAAATTTTAACACAATTCTTTACTGACCTAGAAAGAGCAAATCTTAACTTCATGAGGAATAAATTAAAAAAAAATGATAGCTATAACAATCCTGTACAATAGAAGAACTTCTAGAGGTGTCACCACCCCTGATATTTCAAGCTGTACTACAAAGCAATAGTAATGAAAACAGCAGGGTATTGGCATAAAAATAAACAAGTAGATCAATGAAATCAAATTAAAGACCCAGAAATTAACCCACACACCTACAGACACTTGATTTTTGACAAAAAAAAAAAAAAAAAAGCCAAAATCATACAGTGGAAAAAAAGAAAGCATTTTCAACAAATGGTGCTGGTCTAACTGGATGTCTGCATGTAGAAGAATGCAAATAGATCCATATTTATCAACCTGCACAAAACTCAAATCCAAGTGGGTCAAAGATGTCAACATAAAACTTGACACAGTTAATCTAATAGAAGAGAAAATGAAAAATAGCCTTGAACTCATTGGTACAGGAGACAATCTTCTAAACAGAACACCAACAGCTCAGACACTAAGTTCAACAATTAACAAATGTGACCTCATGAAACTGAAAAGCTTCTGCAAGGCAAAGAACACTGTCAATAGGACAAATAGAAGCCTACAGAATGGGAAAAGATCTTCACTAACCCTATATCCCTTCAGAGGTCTAATATCCAAAATATATAAAGAACTCAGGAAATTAAACACCAACAAACCAATAATCCAATTAAAAACTGGGGTACAGAGCTAAACAGAGAATTCTATTTAGAGGACAGAATTACAAAGGAATCTCTAATGGCCAAGAAGTGCTTAAAGAAATGTTCAATGTCCTTAGTCAGCAGAGAAATGCAAATCAAAATGACTCTGAGATTTCATCTGTCAAAGTGGCTAAGATCAAAAACTCAAGTGACATCAAATTCTGGTGACAATGTGGATCAAGGGGAACCTCCTCCATTGCTGATGGGAGTGAAAACATGTAAAACCACTTTGGAAATCAATCTGGAGGTTTCTCAGAAAATTGGGAATAGATCTACCTGGAGACCCAGCTATGTCATTCCTGGGCATATACCCAAAAGATGCTCTACCATTTAACAAGGACATTTTCTCAATTATGTTAACAGCAGTTTCATTTGTAATAGCAAGAAACTGGAAACAATGTAGATGTCCCTCAACGGAATAATGGATAAGGAAAATGTGCTATATTTACATTACAGAATACTACTCAGCTATTAAAAACAAAGACATCATTTAATTTGCATGCAAATGGATGGAACTGGAAAAGATCATCTTGAGTGAGGTAAACCAGACTCAGAAAGACATACATGGTATGTACTCATTTATAAGTGGATATTAACCATAAAGTACTGGATAACCTGGAGAAAGAATGGAAATTTGTCCAGGCAGGCTCCCGGGAGTCTATGGGTTGACCCTAGGTGAGACTTCTAGCAGCTGGGGGTTAAGGAGCCTGAAGTTTTCATTTCCTGTAGACAAGTGGGACTTCCAGTGGAGGGAGGGGGAACAAGCCCACTCATAAAAACTTTGACCCGACCCACTTCACTTTGTATCCCAGCTCTAGCCCCTTCCCTCGTCCCCTCTCTCATCTCCTCCCATGCCCCTCCCCTAGTCCACTGATAGGGAAGGACCTCCTCCCCTTCCATCTGACCCTAGCCTATCAGATTTCATCAGGACTAACTGTATTGTCTTCCTCTGTGGTCTGGTAAGGCTGTCCTCTCCCTCAAGGGGAGGTGATCAAAGAGCCAGCCACTGAGTTCATGTCAGGGACAGCCCTTGTTCCCCTTACTATGAATCCACTTGGAGACTGAGCTGCCACGAATACACTGTAATAAATAAAAAATAAAGACATTTAAAAGAATACCCTTCCACTCCAAAATTATCCTGCCTAGAGACACAGCAGAGATTGAAGAAATAACTAAACAATGACTGGTCTAACTTGAGACCCACCTCATGGGACAGAGCCAACCCCTGTCACTATTAATGATACTCTACTATGCTTGCAGACAAGAGGCTAGCATAACTGTCTTCTGACAGTGTTCATCCAGCAGCTGATGGAAACATGCAGAGACCCAAAGATAATGGCCAAGCTCTGGGAGTTCTGTGGAAGAGTGGGCGAAGAAATGAGGAAGCCAGAAGGATCAAGGACACAAAAAGACCTACAGAGTAAACTAGCCTGGGCCCATGGGGCTCACAAAGACTGAACTACCAACCAGAGAAGCATGCATAGGCTAGATCTAGACCCTCTATACATGTAGCCGATGTGTAGTGTGGTCATCATGTGGATTCCCCTTACAAGGGGAGTAGGGGCTGTCTCTGACTCTGTTGCCTACTTCTGCATCCCTTTCCCCTAGCTGGGCTACCTTGTCAGGCCCCAGTGGGAGAAGATGCTCTTAGTCCTGCTGTGACTGAGTTGCCAGGGTGGGTTGTTACCCCTTGGGGGCTTTCCCTTTTCTGAGGAGGAGGAAAAGGGAAATGGGGAAACAGAGACATGAGGATGGGCTTGGGAGATGAGGAAGGTGGCTGGGATCGGGTTATAAAGAGATTAAATAAATGAATGAATGAAAAAAAATACTCACTGGAAAAAAACAGTATGGGGGTTCTTTAGAAAACTAAATCCAGTACTAGTAGGTAGTCTGATAATAAATCTAACTAATGATATATACACCAGTACTGGGTTTCAGTCCAAGAACCCAAATCTAGAGCTCATAAGATAATAGCACTAACAGTTCACAATTCTACTTATATTAAGTATCTAAAATAATCTAACTTAATAGCACCAGAGAATGGTGGTTATTAGGAGCAGAAGCAAAAAGAAATGGAAGTTACTAGTTAATAGACACAAAGCTCAGTTAAGGAAGGAGTAAGTTCTGGAGTTCTGCAGTACACTATTGTACTGTAGAACAACAATGCTACACGGTCACCTTAAAATTTCATTGAGGGTAGGTCTCTTTTAAGAGTTTCTAATATCTGAAATTTAATTGTAAAGAGAAGCTATCTTACTTACCTCAAGGCTGAAAGGAACAAATATACCTAAACCAAAGCAAACTCTAAATGTCTCTGAGTAAAGAAGCCCCTTCTATATGATTTGAATGCATAACCATATGGCCTGTTGGAATTTTATAAGTGAAATCTATAACACTTAGTGTTATCACTCTAAAGGTCACACATAGTACAACAACACGACAAACTCCGCTTTTACATTGGCAATCACATTGCTTGATTTCTACTCAAAAGAGATACAGATATATCACAGAAGAACCTACACACAGATGCTAAGAGATGTTTTATTTATAATGCTGACACTTGGCCCAGCAACTAAGATGTTCTTCAGTTGAGTGGATAATCATGGTATACGACAATGCATACTATTCAAAGCTAAAAAATAAATGTGCCATCATACCATGAAAAGACAGAGGAATTCTATAAGCATGTTACTAAGCTATAGAAGGCCGTTTGAAAAGCTTATATACTATACAATCCAAACCAAATGATATTCTGGAAAAGGTAAAACTAAGTAGACAATGATAGAGACCTGTGGTTGCCAGTTGTTAAGGGGAAAGAATGAATGGATGTATGAGCCTATATGGTGAAGCTACTCTGTTTTATACTATGATGGTAGGACACACGTCATTATAAATTTATCCAAGCCCACAGCATGTGAAACTACTTTCTAACTGGAGTATCTGCTAATGTAAACTATGGACTCTGGGTGATAACTGTCTGTTAATGACATATATATCATCCTGTGATATTGATAACAGGAGGAGAAGGCTCTGACCATATAGGAATGGGAGATATATGGGAAACCTCTCTACTGTGTACTCAATTTTGCTGTAGACATAAAATGCTATAATGAGAGAAAGGATACAAAACAATTTGGCATGTCTTTAACATAGCAAACACATGGCACACAGCAGTGCTTATATTGAATAAACCAAATATAGTCTTAATATATTTGACCAAAATAGTACACTTGTGAAAACTTTCCCTAGTACGAGACAAAAGTTTCTGTGTGAAACTGACAGTAATACCCAAGTATTATGATAAAAGCTCAGTAAAACAATGTAACAAATTACTTCAGTGATCTTGACTTACCTAGACTCTACATCCATTGAAATTTCCACTAGAGAAGTATCTGAATCATCAAAGGATCTTTCCAAGTTTATATGTTTTTCCATTTCTTCTAATTCTTTAAGGCACTGATAATACTAAGAAAAAATTACGAGTTCATTATAAGAATAACTGTTTTCTAATTAAACTAATTGAATGTTTAGCTATATCCATAATAATAGTAATTTGGTAATTACATACATCCAAACCCAGAAATGATTAGGCTGTTAAGAGGGAAACCCTGCTGTAGAGCAGCAGACAGGTTATTTGTGTGCCTGAGTCTGAAACTTATCCAAACTGATTTGACTTACCTTGCTCTGGTCAGGATCACAGTAGTCCAATAGAGAATCACAAAAATGATATCCCATTGACTCTAAGTCTCTTGTGCTGAAATGAGTGCCTCGTTTATTGCCTAAAACATCAAAAAATGTATTCATCTGGAAGATGAGTTACTAATTTTTTTCTTCTTAAGATAAATCTAAATTATGAGACATTATAAATAAAACAGGGGTATGATTCTACATTTTGTCCTTTGGATTTTCTTCTCTGGAGTAGGTCATTTAACAGCTTAAAACTTTTGCTCATTTCTTTCCTATAACCCGGGGCAAAGCTTATTCAAGTGTATACCGGTGTGTGTTGCAAGGCAGAAGAAAAGTCAGTGAGACAGTTACGGTATGAATACCAGTTATTAGCAGTAAATATGACTACTCTCAGAAAAATTCCATGAAAAAAAAGTTTGTCATCATGAATGATAGATATTTTCTCAGTTTTAGTTCACATAAAAACATAGCGGATCACCAGGCATGGTGGCATATGCATTTAGTCCCAGTAACCCAGAAGACAGAGGTAGGTGGATCTTTGTGAGGTTGAAGTCAATCTAGTCTACATAGTGAGTTCCAGGACAGCCAGGGCTATGTAGAGAGACTCTGTCCCAAAACAAAAACAAACAAATAAAAAAAAGAACTAGGCAGAAATTACATATATGAATTTCCAGCAGCTTCCTTTTTCAAAATGGGAAAAGCTCTTTTATGTAACCCGTACTTGCCTGGAACTCAAGATCTGCCTGCCTTTGTCTCTTGAGTGCTGAGATTATAGTCAGGTACAGCCATAGAACCTAGAGTTGAAACATTTTCTAACAGTGTTAAAATCATTTTAAGATAGAATACTCTAACTTCACTAATGCATACTTAATAGGATAAAAATATGTATTATGTGAGAGTACAGAGCATAGCTTCATTTTTTTTTGTTGCAGGAACCAAAAGCTCTCTTTAAAATATAAATTGATGATAACAAAGGAGCAAATTAACCAACTGACCAAAAAAATAAACAAGGCAAAATAGCCAGTCTATTTTTGTTTTGCAAACAACGAATTAAATAAAAACATTTTAAGTGTATTGCTTTTTCTTGATGTCATCAGAAATTCCAAAGTTTTAAAAATCTGTAAGACTTCTCTTAAAAACAACAACAAATATTTGAAGATTAGTAATAAAACAGTGCATTCCAGAACATTCTTTTATAAACAAATGGAAATGATGACAGAGATACCACAGTAGAAGTCTATTTTTCTTGTTTATGGGACTGGTCAAACATAAGTGTGCATTTAAGTGGCAAGAACATGCTCACTATTGAACTGTCCATATCATTAATCTTATAGCAAAGCTTAGCTTAGATTTACTGTTCAGGAAGAGGTCATTGAGGACATTTACCCAGAGTAGATCCACAGAAGGTAGCTTCCAGTGTGAAGCTGTTCCTGATGCCCATCTTCCACATCACAACCCTTCCTGTCCCCTCTTTGCTCTTCTGAACGTTAAACTTGCAAGCTGAGAAGGAAAACTGAGAAGCAGTGATTAAAAATGACATATGTACTTTTGGGGAAGAGGGTAGGAAGGAACAAGAAAGCTTCCTTTCCTTTATTATTGTTACACACTGATACAAGGGTCAGCTTCTTTTTCTTGAGTTTTATGGTTACATATAGATACACATGTACAAATATAGGAGGACATGGAAGGAGTTCAAAGAGTAGCTAGGAGTAGCTGGAGGAAAAGAAAGAGGAGAAAGTGATATAATTCTACTTCAATTAAAATTTTTTAAAGTGGACAAAAAATTAAATAACATATCTGAAAAAAGTGTAATTCTCAAAGCTGAAGGTGTGACCTTTTATTTCCTGATCAATATAAATAACTTGTTATTTTACTGTTTAAGGCACGATATCCTGTAACCTAGGGTGGCTTTTCTCACTGTGTGGTTCAGACTCAACTTCGGCCACCACCGTACAAGCTAGGAAATAGCTCATTTTAAGAATGATGTATTTATACTTTAAGAACTAGAAATTGCAACCCCAACAATAAATAACTTTTATTATCATAGAACATGTCCCAAATAAACGTATTAATCTTTGCTACTACACTTTTAGGATGCTATACTTTAGGAACATTTTTGTGTGTGTGTGTTGTTGCTTGCTTGCTTGCTTTTTTTTTTTTTTTTTGGGACAGTGTCTTGCAATATATAGCCCACGATAGCCTCATACTCACGGCAGTCATCCCTGCTGAGATTACAGATCTGTGCCACCGCACACAGAATCTTGTATTTAGTAAGTTCTAGACTGGCTGCATATTTCAGAATGAAGATTCATACTGTAGATATCCAGAAATAGAATGAGGAGTCTTTGCTTTCATATGAAAGACCTTGTGGAGATGTCTTGAAATACTGTTTATAAAGAGATCAATGTTGTTTTGGTTTCTTTTACTGAGACAAGTGTCTACCAAGAGATTGAGGGATTTACTTTTAACATCAGCTTTATTTATTTGTGTCCATTCTGTGTATTTTAATGAAGGTAGAGATTCACTTAATCACCATTATCGCCACCATAAACAGACACAGAACAGTTCCCTCCCTGTTCCCCGGTCAGTCTGTTTAACTCCCCTGTGCTGTTCTCTTGCCATCACACTCTTCTGCCATCTCACTTTTCCCTTTGTCACTATGTCTTTGTGTTTTCATGACTGCTGTCTAGATGGAACTGGGTTTGCAATACTTCGAGACTGACTTCTTTGGCATAATACCTTTGAGATTTACCCAAGTTGTTGCACGTAGAAATATTCCTTCTCTTATTGCTGAGGGAATAAATTGTGTTCCTGTACTACATAAAGTCTATTTTGGAATTGTTTCATTGTTAGAAATTAAGAGCTTCTAAAATATGTGTATGTACAGGTTTACATATGAATGTAAGTTTTCATTTTTTTTCCCATGGTTCGTCCCTAGGCATGGGATTGCTTGATCACATGATAACTGTATATTTAATTCTGTAAGCAAACTATTCTCTAAAATGCTGTGTTATTCAGTATGCCTATGAACATTGTATGTGAGTTCCTGCTGCTCCAAATTCTTCTTAGCACTCGTACAGGCAATATTTTTTAATGTAGTAATCCTATTAGGTGTGCAGTTGTATCTTCTCCTCATCATTTTCACTTGTAGCTCGATGAAGGCTAATGAAGACAAGTATCTTTTTCATATGCTTATTTAGTATTATATATTATTTTGATGAAGTATTGTGGTGGTTTGAGTGAAAACAGCCACCATAGACTCATAGGGAGTGGCATTATTGAAGGTGTGGATACACTAGCTATCAATCTATTGAGGAAAACTGACTTCCCTCTCCAGGCAGCTATTGATTGACAATAGCTTCTTAGTTAGGAGTGGGACTTCATGCCCTACTTCCCCTGCTCCATATTGCAGTGTTGTCTGGCTTGACTTAAGCAGGTCTTATGTGTGCTGTCACAGTCTCTGTAAGTTAGTATGTGAATCTGCCCTGTTATGTCTGGACAATGCTGCTTCCTTGAAGTCATCTACCTTTGGCTTTTACAATTTTTCTGCCTACTCCTCTAGAAATTCCACTTAAGGATGAGTATTACAAAGTCTCCTCTGCATGTTGATCAGTTGTGGGTGTCTGTGTTATTTAGCATCTGATGTAAGAAGAAGATTTTATGATAAGAGTTGAACAATATATCTATGAGGATACTAATATGTCATCAGGAGTAGTCTTATTGCTATGCCTATTTAGCAGAATAGTAGTAGTAAGCGTTCTCCTAGGACCAATGTCCTATTTAGCATCAGGGCCTCTTTGACACATGCTACCACATGAGTGTGGAGGTAAGACAACTTGTGGAAGCTTATTTTCTCCTCCACTGTGTAGGTCTCAGGTGTCAAACTCAGATCATTAAGCAACAAGTGCCTTTACCTGCTGAGCCATCCTGCTGGCCCAGAAATTTTAAATACGGCATGACATTCTGTGTGTCTATTTTGCAAACTGATGTATGTTGGTATAATATTCTTGTGGAATATATACAATTTACCCTTGTTCATTCAAATACTGATTTCTCTGCCCCACTTTCAGGTTTCAATTTGAACATTGTATTGTGATGTTTATTCTAAGCATCACCTGTCTCAAGTTTGTGTAAACCTGCCACCATTTGTTCTCTGTATTGTCAGTAAAACAACCAGCCAATGCTGAGCAATAGAGAGAATAGGGTGGAACATCCTGGTCCAGAGGGGAGGAGAAAGAAGCAAATGGGAGGAGTCAAAGGGCAGAGATGGGCAGGAGAGAACTTGGAAGCATGAGGAGAGATGAACCAGCCCTAAGATATGACTAAAAGCAAGTATAATGTGGGAAATCTGAATGGGAGGAAACTATGA
>NW_026586550.1:10265573-10335419 GCF_907164565.1 Psammomys obesus
AAGTATAATGTGGGAAATCTGAATGGGAGGAAACTATGAGGGTTTGGAGGTTTGGGAAGGAGTAACTATTGCCCAGCATTGTGCTCTAGGTTAATTAAATAAATCCTAGTCTCTGTGTGGTGACTTGAGTATATAGCTGGTTTAGGAATAACCACTGTTTAACTAAAAGATAAGTCAATAATAAATAGTAATGATCAACAACAGATGTAGCTTCTGTGAATATGGTATAAGTCTCCTAAATTTATTACTTAAAATACATGCAACAATCTTTCAATATTTTATAACAACTCAGGAAAAAGTTTTATCAAATTACAAAAATATGAGGATTCTTGGGTAGATCCACTAGGATTTCCCTTTATTGTGCTTGTCTGCACAATCTGCATGAATTAATATCCTTCTTCCATTCTTGACCTAGTAATTTTTGTAATCTTTCTTTCTCTGATCAGTTTTGGTAGTGCATTATCAGTCTTAACTGATATTTTCTAGTATAAGCTTTGTTTTAATGACTTTATCCATTATTTCTGTGTCTAACACCTCTAACTTTTTATTGTCTGCTTTATTCTCCTTATTTTCAATTTAGTTTGTTTTCTAGTTTCTTACATAGAAATCTAGGTATTAACTTGAAATCTGTTTTATTCTAATATAAGCCTTTATTGCTACAAATTTATTCTAAGCACTACTACATTACCTGAACTTCATAATATTTTTTTATGTAATATATTCTAATCTTCCTTAATTTTTTCTCTTTTGCCTTTTTAGAAACATGGATTTAATTTCCAAGAGTTTGGACATTTTCTTCTTTCATTGATTTCTTGTCTATTTTCCTTGTGGTCAGAGAACATACTTTATGATTTGAATTCATAATTTGTTAAGATTTATTGTAAGACAGGATCTGGTCTATATTGATGACTATTCTATGTACATTTACATATATTGTGTATCCTGCTTTTCAGCAGAGTTGTTCTAATATTTTCACTATTTATAAATATAAATATACTGTATTCTTTTCTAATTTTACCTTCTATGTATTTTTAAGTATTAATCATTACATTTTTCTTTGAAAAGTTATTTTCCAAACTGGTGTACTTTTCTTAAGGATCTTTAGTCTGTTTAACTTAAAAAAATGTTAGGTCTTCAAATGACAAATAGCGGTAACTTCAGAAGGTAAAATAGTGCTGGACTTAAGAGAGAATGAAGAAACTTTTTAAAAAATATTTCCAAATTATTGGGCATTAAACAGTTCCCAATAGTTGTTTCTCATGGCCAATTGTAAAAATTAATTAAAAGAATGAAATGAAAAATCACGTTAGCAATAGAATGACCCACTTGACTTTCCTACATGAGCAACAAACATTTACTAAAGGAAAGTTAAACTCTTAGAGGACTTACTTGATTTGGGCAATTTTTGCTAAGCATGAGCGGAAAGATTCGTTGCTGTAAATATAATCCTTTTGCTTTAGATCTGTGGCTACCATCACAGCCATACATGAAGATGTTCTGTTTCCTACTATGGCCATGAAGATCACAATATAAAATAACCTCTCGTTTCTCCATTAATCTATCAAGAGGAAAAGGAATAAATCACTAAATTTTGCCTCTGAATTTTCTTCTATAGGTACAACTATAGATTTACAAATATAGTATCCACATAAATAGAATTTAATATATGCCCTAGCTTTTCATTTTTATGCTCTAGTTTTGAATAATAGGAACCAATTTTTCCAACCCCCAAGACTCCTAGCACATCTGTATGCTTTCTACTGTGGTTTCCTGTTGTCCTCAGGGGACAGGTTACCTCTTCCTCTGCCTGTTACCTTAACATATACTCCTTCTGACTAGAGAGTCTTCCTCCATCTTCCAGTGTCCACAGCCTTCAGAACAAGCCTCGTCGCACCCTGCCTACTCAGCCAGCGCTGAACTGACATAGTTCTGGATGTGGCAACTCCTTCATTGTACCACCTCTTTGTCACTCATCTAGGAAATTCTCATGTTTGATATTTAAGCTTGTTAAAGATGTGAAATGTTTAGAAATCATCTAGAACTGTGCTATGCATACAAGCACTTAGTTATTTATTAAAAATTGAGTACCTCAAAAAAAAATTGAGTACCTCAGAACTTGGTACTGGAAACAGTGACTAGTTAACCCCTGGTTATACCATTCTGAAAAAAAAAATGGTACTAAAATTTAAATTGAATTTTTCTAATAAAATTCTAATAAATATTTAAAAGAAATTATCATGTATTCCTTCAGAGGACAACCCTCTTCTACCCTATGTATTACTTAGCACTTGCTTATTTTAAATTAAAAGCAAGCCTCTGTTTAATGAAGAGGACTGGCAGAAGAGACTCAAAGCTGTAATAGAATGAGAATTTTTGTCTCCTTTGTCCTGTGTTCAGGATTTTATATGGCATTTCTATATCACCTAATTAAAATTAAATGTTATTTTTATATCTAGAAGGGCAAATACTAAAATGTTAACAATTGTATTATAAATATATATTTATAACAGATCAAAGCATCACTTTTATTAAAAGCAATGATATGAAATTTAAAAAATGAAATGTGCATTAACTTACTGATTTTATTTGATAAAATCCATTTAACATAAAGGAATCAACACATCATTACAAGTTCTTAGAAAATTAGATTATAAAGCATGACTGTCAAGTTTAATCCCTAAATATGAAGCATGTCATACATTTTTAAGTCCAATACTCAGAAATTTGATGATATTTCAATTTCCTAAAGAAATTATACATCTATGTAATTAATTTCCAAAGAAATACTACCTCTGAGGTAAAGAAGAATATTACTGTTTCTTCACTTACATTAAAATAACAGTTTGAATGTTCTTTTTTTCCACAGGTAATTAGTATTATAAGCTTTTGTATCAAGCATCCTAAATGCTTGCTCTTATGTGAACATGCTTTAGGTTTATACTTAAAATTGTGTATACGTATATCTGGTCACCTTCCTAAATTCTGAAAGAATTCTTTCTTGGAATTCTTTCAGAAATTATTGAATTCGCTCCTGTCAATCTGAGAACCGAGACATTTAAATTAGCTTCCATAGAGACAAGCCAAGTTAGATTGACACAAAAGCTAGAAAAAAACGGTGCCCTAGTCTACTCCACTTACAGTTTCTCTTTCAGTTAACACATTGCATGACTCTGCTGTGCTCTTCAAAGCAGAGACCAATCTTGCACATTACTAAAGTTAACTAAATTCCCAGCGTCTATTTCAGTTTCCCTAGTTTCCCACTAATGCCCTTAATTCTCTGACAGAATCCAACTGCTCACACACCCAGGGTGAAAGAGATCACAGGTTATTATTCCTTTTTGTTGCTGTTACCTAAACATTCACCAAATAGCTACAAGGGGGCCTGCTATCCACATATACAAGCTACACAAAAGCACAATTTCAGGTTTTTAGGGGATTTGTACTTCTTACTTTCCAAAGCAAATAAAAAAGACTTAACTGAAAGTGAAAGTTGACACTAGTTTAAAACAGAGTCACCCCAGGAGCTTCTTACCCTCTGTCTGCTCCCATGAGGAGCTGCGGGTGACCTTTAGTTCCTCAATTTTGTAACAAGTACCTTGCATTTGTAGCTGTGAGGACAAAGCTGGATAAGAAGACAATAATCTCTATAATGGAAGTTGTTATAATAACAATTGAATAACTGAATATTTACAGTGGGGCTTAATAGCTATGTGATTTTATTAACATTTTTCTTTTTGCATGTGAGAAATTATGTGAATACATTAGAGCTTTCACTGTTCTGATCCTTATTTGGGCATATGTGGAATACTTTTCACATCTAATACTCTCAACTTTGAGATATTAGTCCCATTCTTGAGATGAGAAAACTGAAATTTAAGTTGATTTTTAAATTTTACAAGGGTATACAGTTAGCAAATGATGTAGCATCAATTCTAATATGATATGTTTAAGTCCCAGGTCTATGGAATGTGTACTCTGTTTTCAATAGACTTTCTGATTGTTATTACCTGGGTATATCAAATAATTTACCCTTTAACAAATACTTAAGTAGTAAGATTATTTTATTGTTCTAGATTTGTATTTAGAAAAGTTAAAGGTGTTCAGTTTTTTTTTTTTCTAGAGGCAAATGAGATTATTATTCCTGAAAATTTAAGTAACTACCCTGACTAATAGTCTAAGGGCCCATTCAGCACTATATGATTGGCATAATGCCAAAAGGCTTTAGTTTGTGTTCATATTCATATATAAATGATAAAACATGCAGTGTAACCATCAAGGCTACCATAAACTTCAGTAAAAAATTAAATTTGTGATTTGAAAACTTCACAGTTTCAAAAAGCCACTGAAATATTCTGGAGTCTGTTTCATCACTGAAGAGATTTTGTTTATAATGTCAGAAGGGCATTAGATCGAGTTGGAAAGAAAGAAAAACTGTTTATGAACTTTCTTAAGAAAAGTTAGAGTAAAAGAAATGAATGGGATTGTGTGAGCCAAGTTCTTATTACCAAATTTACTAATTAAGCAGAGGTACAATTTTAAGATTGTTTTACCTATGGATCATGTTCCTCGTATACCAAACAGAAGGGAAAGATTCCTTCAGGAGAGATGTGTAATTGCGGTTTAAATCCCGTCCAGCTAAGGAACATCGGTAATTCCCCACAATCACACCATCCGGATTCAGCATTGGTACCACCTTGAAGATGAAAGTGTCCCGAAGCAGCTGGGCATCACTCGAGTCTCCTAAAATATAATCTAGGAAGCCTTTCATGATCCAGGAGCTGTTGGTCTCTCCTGGATGGACCCTTGCCGTCAAAATCACAGCCTTGCGCTTTCTTGAGTCACTGTTCTTCAAGGGAGTAGTTATTGTCAAGACATAGACCATATTCCTAGCAAGTGTGTGGCACAAGACACGTATTTTACAAAATTTTGATCTTACTGGATCACTGTTGATGCCAGAAAGGTATTCTTGAAGGTTGGTATAAGTGTATGGATAACAGTGAGCAAAGTAGCAAGTATCCTTGCTGTGTGGAAATTGAAATGTCCATGTAAGAGAAAAAAAACTGCGCCCATCTTGCCCAAGGTTGTTTTTGTAATACTTGATTTGGTCTCCTATTCTTTGCCAGCCAATGCTATGGGTCTTGGCCTCTTTCTCAGAATAGAACAGTGGCCTCATACCCCGATTATAAAGACTAGCAGGCTTGGTGAAGTTGACAATAGTGAATCTGTAGACTATCTCTGGTTGGGTATTAGTGACCTGGAAATAGAACCACTGAGTATGCTTATTTGTGAAGAGGTCTGGGCGCACAGTCAACTGGTATTCATATTCTGCCCTAATACACAAAAAAGCAAAGAAAAAAGCACATAAGAATATAAGAATGACATTTTAGTTTAAGTTACATTAGAAAAATAATCTCATTTTTATCTATTTTATATGATCATATAAAGCTTTTTGGGGAAGAAATGGTATATACTTAGAACAACCACAAAAGTTAAGTTTTCAAAGTTTTATTTCATGAGAAATTGATCAATTTTAAATATGTAGCCTTTGTATTCCTTCATAAACAGACATTCAATAACATTTTATGTTTCACTACAACTATTTTCTATAAAATTAATGGCTAAAGAGTTATTGAAACTGAAGAAAAAAATCAATGTTTAATTTTTCTCTTCAAGAATATATTTCATTTTCTAATAATTCCATTTCCAGGGTATAAGACAAGTATAAATGAGAGGCTTGAAAGTAAACATAAAGTAACACAATTACATAAATTACAAAATTTGAACTCCCAGTTAAAAAAAAATTTGATATCTGTACTCTGTACTCTGCACTGAAGATACTTAACCAAGGGAAAACATTTTTCACTGTAATATTTATTTAGATACTAATCTTTTCTGGTGTGACTTTTCCTTACCAAGTAACTTTTTATAAATGCCTGCATATGTAGTTATAAATCTGTCCTAGGAATGGGTTAAATAAATTTAAGTCCTTAACACCCTAATTAGCATTTGAGAATTATAGTTAAGTAATAGATACTAAGAACTTTAATTTACCTAATTCAGAAAACAACTAATGACCTACTTCCTCTAATAAAAATAATTAAAACCTACACTTTGACTACCTTCTGTAGATTACCACTTTCAAACCTTGCTTCAAAGACCAAAGTGTTGTCACAGGTATTCACAGGTTGTTTCAGTGATGTTCGGTTACCCCCAACTCGGGAATACACAAAGCAGGGCTCTTTGTAAGCTGATGAGAAAAGACCAAATCAGTGACAGTAAGATATCCAGATAATTCCACATACAACATGTTTCCAGATAATCTAAAGACCAAAGAAAAGCATTACAGGCATAAGAAATAACACTTTGAACACAATGACAAAACACACTGCACCGACATTCATGGGCTGGACTAAACACTGTACTTAGGAAAAGCTTTAAACACTAGAAAGGTTTAAAGTCAGAGACCAAAGTCTGGATTCTGCTTAGGACACAGTGTGTTTATTTTTAATCTTGCAACAGTAAGAATACTATTGTGAGCAAATTTATAATACTTTTTTGAACTACCGAAAAGTTCTATTGTCTATGGTCCAGAAATGAGATATTTCCTCTGCATCACCCTAAATATATGATGTAGAGGATCTGAATCCTGTGTGCTGTAAAGACCAAAACCACATCTAATACTAACTTAATCCTGAAGCTGATTGAACCATCACACATATACCCTAAAATCTCATATATGTAAAGAGTGATGCCATGGATTTTTGTTTTGTTTTGTTTTCACACATAAAAATTATTTGCTTTTCTTTAACACCTAGATAGGATCTCCACCTATCAACCAGAGGATTTCAACACATATACATATGCACGCACATACACAGAGAAATCACTGTAGACATGGGTCAAGAGAGAAAACTACATAACCAGTCTAATATAATGAAGTCTAATATAATGCTAGTCTAATATAATGCTTGCTCTATCAGTTAAAGATTTCAGAAGGAGTTAGGTAAGCAAAGTAAGAAAGCATTGGATAGAATACGACAAGTGAAAAACAGTAACTTAAGTTGAAACTGCCTCTAATGAGCAAAGAAAATACTCAATAAACATGAAGATGGTGAACAAAAACATCAAAAACTCAAGCAGAAGTTTCTAAAAACAAAGGCAACACAAAACAAACAAAATAAGCATGCAGGATCCAAGAACTGTTAGATAGTACCAAATAACCTAACATATGAGGATTAAGCAGAAGAAAAGTGTGAAGAAACAATAATTGAGATTCTGACATTATCACTGACACCAAAAGAAAGTTTTAAAAAGCCCAAGGAACAACAGACATATCTCTGTAGGAATAAGGATTAAAAGTCTCAAAGGTTACAAGTCTGGGACATTATTCAAGTGCTATAAGATAAAATAACATTTTTTTTCTGAGATAGAGAATTAATTTGCAATACAAGAAATATTAAAGTTTTCCAGGCAGAAGTATTAGAAACTTGGATTTGCACAATATATAGATAGACAGACAGGCAGACAGACAGAAAGACAGACAGGTGATAGGTGCTTGAAGGCCAGGAGCTAGATAGCTCAGTTAGTATGGTGTCTGCTGAGCAAGAAGGAGGACCTGAGTTCCATCTCCAGGACCCACATTTTTAAGTCAGGTGCACTGGAAGAGGCTCTATCAAAGCACTGGGGACAGAGAGAGACGGACCCCTGGGGCTTACTGGGCCAGCCAATCTAGCCTAGTCAGTGAATTCCAGGTTTATGAGATACCCCGTTGCAAAACCAAGGTGGACAACACGTGAGGAATGATGCACAAGGCTTCCACTCACTGCCATATGCTCACACATATGTGCATGCATGCATGCACACAAAAACTACTAGAAATTAAAAGTAAAATAGTAATTTTTCTTGCTTTTAAATGCTCTAAAAGATTACTAATGAAGGAAACTAACCTTTTTAGCACATGAAAAAGTAAAAAATATTTGAAACTATGACAAGAAGAGGGAATTGGGAATATACTTTTATAAATAAGACTTTTAAAATTATATATGAAATGACATAGGATTATTTGAAAGTAATATTTATTTTAAAATTGTTAGTTTTTAAAGATTTCTTTCTTTTTATATGTATATTTGAGTGCTTGTGTGTATGTATATGTCCTATGTGCATGCTTAGTGCCCATGGAGGCCAGAAGAGGGTATTGCATCCCTTTGGAACTAGAGTGACAGTGGTTGTTAGCTACAGAGTGTGGGTGCCGGAAACTGAACTAGGGTCCTCTCCAAGAGCAGACAGTACCCTTAATTCCTAAGTCATTTCTCCATCTCCAGCAAATTTATTTTTGAGTCAAGTTTTCTCCATGTAGCTCAGGCTGGCCTTGAATTTGTGAGCCTTCTGAGTTCTAAGATACAGGCATTTGCCACCAACAACCAATATATATTTTTTATAAAGATATATATTGAAAAATTTAAGGCACAAAAACCAAAATAGAAATACAACATCAGTAGTTGAGATAAATAGAACCAAATATATGCAAATTAATCTTGAAAGATACAATAAAAAATTAAAAACATGAAAAATACAACACAGCAAGATGATAGGTATTGAATCCAATTGCATCAAAACTATATTGACGATAGCAATTTAAAAACATCTTTCAAACTATATAAAAAGCAAAGTAAGGCTATATGCTGTATGAATTTAAATTAAAAAAATACATGAAAAATATATCTAAAGTAAAATGATAAGGCCAGGCATGGTGGTGCATGCCTTTAATCCCAGCACTTGGGGAGCAAAGGCAGATGAGTCTCTGTGAGTTTGAGGCCAGCCTAGTATATGTAATGAGTTCCAGGCTAGCTGATGTTACTTAATGAGATCTTGTCTCACACAAAACAAAATATCTACAAAAATTTTAAATGATGGAAAAAATACAGTATAAAATATTAATCAAAAGAAATTTCAAATGGCTATTTTAGTGTAAAGTATCCTCATGATAAAGCCACACCACTAGCATCAATATGTCAATAGCACAGAACAAATTATCTAGAAATAGACTGACATGTATATTTTGAACAGACATTTCATAGAGGTAGGTAGACATTTCCATGGAGGATAGGACAGTCTTTTCAACAGTTTATGGTAAAATATTTTCAAAAAGACAGGTATGTGGGGAAATTAACCTTAACTTCCATATTCCAAGCCATGCATAAAAAAGTCAAGATAGATCATAAACATAAATAAAAAGAGATGAAGTTGTTATGTAGTTATACAAGGGTGAACTACTTAGCTGTATAAAAGCATCAAGTAGCATGGTAAATTTGAAGAACATAATTTGAGCCAGAAAAGCCAGACACAAAGGTGTGCTTGCTATATGAGTTTATGTCCAGGAAGCTTAACATCACTAAAGAAATCACTTGCTCTGGGGCTCATGTGGGAATTCACCAGCAGGCAGAGAAACAGGAACTTTCTGGGGTTCTATATTTTCACACCAGTGTTTATTGGAAGGATGCATTATCTTTAAAGATGATTTTTAAGAATTGTAAACAGCTTATTTCACTGTTTATATAACTCACCTTGATTTAACACCCCTCCCCCACTAACCATATCATACAATGTTAGTTTTCCATAGCCTATCCTAGAGTTGCAATTTCCTATGAACTTTTAATTTTCACTGGTATTTAACTTATATATTACCTATTGAAATCTTTTCTTATTCTATTTTTATCATTAGTAAAAAATAGAGAAATAGAAATATTTTCAAATCTTTGGTATGCTGGGTGAAACTCAGCATATGACAGAGTTTTCATCTTCAAATCTCTTTTCTATTGCTTTCCTTTCAAAACATTTAAAGTTAGAATTTCACAACTGTCAAGAGTTAATGCTAAATAAGATTAAGTGGTTTTAAGAGCAATATAAAGTTTCTCCCACAGGCCCAACATCTACTCTCTTCCCATTGCATCTTTCTCTCCATTACCTGTTTCTGGAGAGCCTGATCTTTATGGGCTGTCTGGGAGGGTCCTTGAGCTTCTGCCTGGGTACAGCAGGAAGCTCTGGTAGCACTTGGGGATGTGGGAGGAGAGTGACATTTGGTTACCTCCTCCCACCAGTGCCACAGGTGGCTGTAGAGTTTCCTACTGAAAGCCAGCTGCTTAGGAGCCTTTTCAAATAGTGAAAGGTTCTAGGGTCTAGAAAGCATCCCAAATCTTACCTAGCAGAAAGGTCATTGTTCCGTTGCAGCCTCCTCCTTCAGCTCTATCTACTCTTGTAAAGTCATTAAGTCTCATTAAGCACTCATAAGTTACCTCATGTAAACTCTGACAGGATCCTTACTAACTTAAAACAATTTTTTTTAAGAAGACCTTATTTCAGTTATGTGTGAAAGCTCTAACACGGGTTAGTCAAGTAAATATTTGAAAAAAGTTTAAAAATTAAGAGGTACTTAATCACTTCAATGTTTGGTTATGTGTGAGTGTGAATATGAGATTGTTACTGTATAGAAACAGTGTGAAATTTTCTTTGCCATACTTGCCTTCTCAATATGCATGCCACCCTAGAAGCTATTTTAATAGATAGCAACAATAAGACACCAAGCTCTGATGATGAAGTTTCATAAGGGTCCCACAACCCTGACATTAGTGCTTCAGGGACATTTTAGGCCCCTGGTGCAGATTACTGTTGGGTTTTAGCATGCACTGTCATAAAGGCAGATAAGACTTGTATTTGTAGAGCTCTCAGAGTGCCAGTACTGATCTTGTAGTGAGAAACACTTTCCTGGAATATAATCTTGGAATCTCATTTGCAATGTGAACTATTTTCTTTTCTTTTAAAGATGCTAACATAAAATGCACCAAACAGGGATAAAAGCAACAGAAAAATCATTTGAATGGTTCTACAAAGGTAAACTGCACATACAGAATAATAATTTTTGCAGATAGCATCACTATATTTATAATTGAAAACATACAAAACATAATTCATTCTATATGGAACTCTCCATTTTAATGGACAGCATATTTTAAGTATGTCTTCAAAAACATAATCAGCACTAAACATTTGAATTATATGTAGCCATACATTTTTAAGAAAACAGGAACTTCCTAGAATTTGAAGTTTCCTCTATCAATAACAATAAGCCGACCTAAACCATCAAACCAGGTACCAATTATGTTTTTACAGTAATGTTTTTAGAGTGTATGCCCACCATCTTCAGCTAGGTAAACCACAGTATCTTCCTTGGAGTTTGGGTAAACAGGTTCTATTTCCAGGCCTGTTGGGACATATACTGGCTCAGGAAAAAAAGGAGTCCACTCTGGAAAAAAGAAGGGGATATTATTTAAATGTGACTTCAAAATAAGTTAATATATGCTTTTAAGTTACTAATTGATATATACCTGTCCTAGTTCATTACAAGGAATAACATTGTCATACTGTAATAAAATGCATGATTGCATGTGCACCTTGTCTAAATTACTGTCCAGTTCAGTGCCAGTTATTTTATGCTCAGAAACTCTACAGTTTCTATTTCTTTTGAGTTCTCCATGCCACTTTATCCCATCTCTAAATGTCTTGCTCATCCCACGTTTTACTTTTGCTTCCTTTGTGTTCAGACTTTTGCTTGGTCATCCCTTAACCTTGTAAACATATTTATGGTTCTTCTCTCTCTGGGAAGAGTGAATATTCTTAGACTTCCACAAAAATTCCAATTAGAATTTTTGTTTGGGATTACATTGAATCTATAGATTAGTTTGGGGATAACTGAGACCTTCAAGAGAATGAGCCCTCCAAATTATGAATACACTGTCTCCCTCCTATATTAGTTACTTTTTAGAGACTCTGATCAAACAACTGACAGAAACTTAAGGGTGAAAAGATTTTGTCTTGTTCATGGTTTCAGTGGGTTTCTCCATCATGGCAGGGGAGGCACAGCAGAGCAGCTCAGTTCACACCACATCACTGAAGGCTAGGGACCAGAAAGGAGATGCTGGTGCTCAGCATGCTCCCTCCTTTATTCGATCCTGTTCACAAGCCCATGGCATGGTACCATCTGCATTAGCTGGGTCTCTCCAGGCTCTGTAATCCTCTCTGAAAATACTCTCTATTTACTTAAATCTTTAAAAATCTGTATTGTTAATGCTTTCTGGTTATATATAAGACTTCTATGTCCTTTGTTAGATTTACTCCTAGGTATGTTGTTTTCTAACTTATTTTGAAACAATTGGATATATGTAGAAAATGTACAACAACAAACCAGAATTGTTTCCCTAAAATATTTAACAACACAGTACTAAATCTGTTCCAAATACTTCTGTATTTCCAACAAAGAAGAATTCCTCCTGTACAACCTTAATACAACCATCAATATCATTAATATTGGTTTGGTGTAACCAATAGATACCAACAGAGATTTTACTCGTTGTACCAGTAGCATAAGGACACACTTTAAAACTACACATTGCATTGAATTATGTGTTTTATTTGTAATTTAAAAACTCCACTGCTGGTGGGAATGTAAACTTGTACAACCACTCTGGAAATCAATCTGGCGCTTTCTCAGACAACTAGGAATAGCGATTCCTCAAGATCCAGCTATACCACTCCTAGGCATATATCCAAAAGATGCCCAAGTATACAACAAGGACATTTGCTCAACCATGTTTGCAGCAGCTTTATTTTTAATAGCCAGAATCTGGAAACAACCCAGATGTCCCTCAACTCAGGAATGGATACAGAAATTGTAGTGCATTTACACAATGGAATACTACTCAGCAATTAAAAACAAGGAAATCATGAAAGTTGCAGGAAAATGGTGGGAAAAGATCATCCTGAGTGAGCTATCCCAAAAGCAGAAACGCATACATGATATATAATCACTTATAAGTGGATATTAGACATAATATAGGATAATCATACTAAAATCTGTACACCTAAAGAAGCTAAGCAAAGAGGACCCTGGGTAAGATGCTCAATCTTCATTCAGAAAGGCAAATGGGATAGACATTAGAAGAAGATGAAAATAAGAAACAAGACAGGAGCCTACCACAGAGGGCCTCTGAAAGACTCTATCCAGCCGGGTAATAAAGCAAATGCTGAGACACATCGTCAAACTTTGGGCATAGTGCAGCAAATCTTATGAAAGAAAAAAGGGGAGACACAAAGCCCTGGAGGGAACAGGAGCTCCACAAGGAAAACAACAGAACCATAAAATCTGGGCACAGGGGTCTTTCCTGAGACTGATACTCCAACTAAGGACTATTCATAGAGATAACCTGGACCCCCTGCACAGAGGTAGCCCCTGGCAGTTCAGTGTCCAAATAGGCCCCATAATAAGGGGAACAAGGACTGTCTCTGACATGGACTCAGGGGCTGGCTCTTTGATCACCTCCCCTTGAGTGAGGAGCAGCCTTATGAAGCGACAGAGGAAGACTATGAAAGACAGTCCTGATGAGATCTGATAGGCTGGGGTCAGATGGATGGGGAGGAAGACCTCCCTATCAGTGGACTCTGGAGAGGCATGGGGGGAGAAGAAGGGAGGGTGGGACTGGGAGGGAACAAGGGTGGGGCTACAGCTGGGATACAAAGTGAATAAATTATAATAAATAAAAAAATTGTATTAAAATTATGAAATACAGACTTACTCTGTATCTCAGGCTGACCCTGAATTTAAGGATCTTCCTATTCCACTTCCTGATGGTGCAATTACAGGTATGTGCCACCACATGGACCTCATAATGTGTATTTAGCCTCTTTCAATACGGAGTAGTTTTTCAGTATTACTCTGATACTTCTGAAAAGTATAGTCATACTTCCAACTTCAGCTAAGAGACATGTATACAGTAAAAATAAGCTGGATGAATGCCAAATTATTTTATTGACTCTACTACAGTACTGAAGTTTCAGGCTACCTAGGTATTCCAAAATCTGGGTAAAGACAGGTGGGCATCTAAAAGGCAAAATTAGAGCTGAGCAATTAAATTATGGTTTACTTAATGAAATACAATGTAATAATCATAAAAGATTGGTACATAAGCTAATATGGAAAGACTTTCACAATAGATAATTGTGTATACAACTGGGATAGAGAAAAGCTCTACTTTTTTTTTCTACATGGCACACTGGATGTCTAGCTTTGACTCTTAGGTAAGAAAAGGATAGTATGATTAGTAGATGAACTATTTAAGGTTTTAGAATACTGATAACCCCCAAAAGTTTATTAACTGATGTCCTTAATTTGGCAATACAGTTAAATAAGCTGTTTTATTGGCATGATAGGAGAGACAAAAAAAAAAAAAAACACAAAAACAAACAAAAAAACACCTTAGTTGTGATTTGCTGTAGTTTCTGAGGCAGATTCACTGCATAGTTGTTGTTTTAATCAGAAGTCATTGTGTGTATGTATGTGCATATGTGCACACGTATTGATTAAGACTATGGGGAACTTGTCCCAGGATGTCTTCTGGTCACCAACATTTGCCAAAGAAGCTTTTTGTTTTGCTGCACCCTTTCTCTGCCTTTAAATAAAATCAGTCTACAAGTGGAGTTCTGTTTAGTCTTGTATGTCCTGTCAAATATTTCAACTTGGTTAAAAAAAGCAATTCAGAAGAATGTGCCAGACCATGAAAAACAGGCTCTGAAGTAGTAGCAAACAGGAAAAGTTGTCAGATACCTGGGAGCAAATCCTAATTCTTCCTGCATAAAGGATGTATGGATGTTTCTGTTTAATAACCTGCACAGCCTTCAAATATTATAGAACAAAGACTGAACAAAAGAACATGGCACAGCCCCAAATGAAGCTTTCACCATGTGCAAAGTATTTCACTAGTAGCTTTGATGACTCTGGGGATCTGGTAAAACCAATGCTGAAGGCTCTATCTTTACTTGCATCTTGGAGCCTCTGCATCTTCATTCAGGATAGAAGCTGGGCTCATAAAGCTCAAAGTCTAACATTCAAGACACCTGAAATATGGCACCAAAAAATCTAACTATTCTTAAAAACAGGAGTTTGGTAAGAAAATATATTTAGAATTACTAGAAGCTAGAAATATAATAACTGCTCTAATCCAAGAGCTGGGAGTATATCAAGTAAGTTGGATATGGAGACTTTCTCCATCCTGAGTCACTGGTGTTAATCACTAAAAGCCAAATAAAGGTTGAAAATAAGCACCAGAAACATAAGAACAGGATGCAGTATGGATGTGAAAGTGGGCTGTCCAGCTATAGGGAGAAGTTGCTAAGTGGAGTCAGCATGGGTCAGGGCACACTGGGAAACAGTAAATGTACCACGGTCTCATTTCCCTCTTCCCTTTGGATCTCTTCTGCTCTCATTCTCTCACCACTTTTGCAGAAGAGAACACAGACGGAGGCTACAGGAGAAGCAGGAGAGTGTCCCCTTTCAGCTCCATTTCCCTTCTCCCGACACAGCTAGAAAATGGGTTATGACGCGAGACATAAAAAGGATTTTCAGAGAGTTAAGATTTAGTACATGGTGCTGTTCATTTTGTTTGTTTGCTTTCTGTATTACTTTCCTTGGTATATGAGCAAAAGAAGTAAACTATTGCAGGAGAGGTAGAATGATAGAGCTGAAAGGACAAGCTGGAGATGCCCTAAACTACTGGAAATATACATAAAGACATCTCTGTAAATGTGATGCTTATAATAGTAAGCATGAATTCTTTTTCATTTATTTATTTTATTCACTTTACATCCTTGTAGGCCCGTCCCCTCCCAGCCTCCCACTTTCATCCTTTCCCTCCTGCCTCCCCTTTTCCTCAGAAAAGCGGAGCTCCCTTTCCCATCTACCCCAGCTCATCAAGTTGCATCAGGACTGAGCATGTCCTCTTCCCCTGCGGCCTGGTAAGGCAGTCCCGCCAGGGGAAAGTGACCAAAAAGCTGGCAAGTGAGTCTGTGTCCAGTCCCCACTTCCCTTACTAGAGGACACACATGAGGCCTAAGCTGCCCACCTGCTACATCTTTGTAGGAGGGCCTAGGTTCAGTTCATGCATGGTCCTTGATTGATGCTTCAGTCTCAGCAAACCCTTTTGGGCCTTGATCAGGTGGCTCTCTTGGTCTTCTTCTGGAGCTCCTGACGCTACTGGGTACTTTTTCCTCCTACTGTTCCTCAAGATTTCCTAAGCATCACCCAATGTTTGGCTATGAGTCTCAGCATGTTTTGAGGCACTGCTGAGTAGTCTCTCTCAGAAGATAACTCTGTCAGGCTCCTGTCTGCATGTTTAGCAGAGTGTTGTTCATAGTGTTAGGGGTTGGCACTCTCCCATAGAGTAGGTCTTTGGTTGGGCCAGGCCTTGGTTGGACATTCCCTCAATCTCTGCTCTATCTTTATCCCTGCATATCTTACAGGCAGAGTAAATTTTGGGTTGAAGTTTTTGTGGGGGGTTGGTGTTCTCTACCCTTTACTAGAAGACTAGTTTAGTTAGAGAATGTCCTCTTCTATCTCTATGGCCTCTGCTACTAGGAGTCTCTTCTTGAATCCCTCTCATGTCCTTTCAGGAGCCTACCCTGACTTAGGTCTTCAGCTTGAGGGTGAGATATCCCCACCCTCAGTTTCTCTTGTTTCTACAGGCCTTCTGTTCTCTTGCCCCGACTCTCCCCAGGTCTGATCTCCACCCTCATATTTCTCTGTGCCCCCTCTCCTACTTTGTTCCCTGTCTTCAGCCATCACCTCTGTCTATTCTGTCTTCCCTTCTGAGTGAGATTTATGCATCCCCCCTTTGTTCCTCCTTATTACTTATTTTCTTTGTGACTGTACCTCATAGTATGTTTATCCTGTACTATATGCCTAAACTCCATTTGTAAGGAGTACATACCATGTGCATCTCTCTGGATCTGGGTTACCTCACTCAGGATGAATTCTTTGTGTATTTCTAGACCTAAAATTTGGAAGTTAGGAAAAATTTTTTCTCTATAAGTAAAACCATTAATCTTTTTGCTTCTCTGTGTCCCTATCTATTGACTTCCTGTCTTGTATGATACCTACCTATCTAAAATCAGATAATGTAAGAAGAAAATTTAGTTTTTAAGAATTCCTGGGGAGCATTTAACTTCAGTAGGCACTGTGGTAAATTCAGATAGTTTTAAATTTTATCCACTCACAAAAGTTTTATTAGAATTCTACATAGTAACAGAATATGTGGACTCTACAATCAACAATGGAAAAAGAGCAGCAGGGGAGTTGTTTGGAGGCTAGTAGTGAGGGGCAGAGCCGTTTTGTCATTCAAACAAATTTACTATTCAGACAAATACAACAATGAGGAGTTCGAGTACTGACATGTCATATTGCCCAAGGACATAGCCAAACTGATCCCTAAAACCCTTTTGATCTGAATGGAGAAACCTTGGCATGCAGCAGAGTCAGGGATGGGTCCTTTATATGATCCATGAACCAGGGCCTCACATCTTACCGTTGCAGCAGCCACTACCCAAGAAGCCAAAGAAATGAAGCTGGTGAGCCAACTTTCAGTCTCAAACTTTACACAGCTGTCTTTACTTCCTACCATCTTTCTGATAGCGTGATCATGTTGCTTTCTTATTTCCCACTTTGATATTTAAAGTGTTCATTCAATACACTGTTTGAAGTGCTTATGCCTGCATTGCTTCTTGAGTTAAGCCAATGCCACAGCCTTGTCAGATGAGTGTGACCTCAAGCCCTAGTGTGCTCTGTATCAGCAGACCATATTCGCCATCTCTCAGATGCATGTGAAAATCAGATCATGGCTCTTACAGGGATGGTGTGAATTTGTTGTGGTGGTTTTTACTATTGGGTACTGTATTTATTGTGACTTATGGATTTATGTCTCAGTATATTGGAAACTCCATTTTATCTGACAAATCTGTGTTACAAGCCTTGATTAAAGGAAATTTTTATAATCAGAAAGAAAGAAAGAAAGAAAGAAAGAAAGAAAGCAAGAAAGAAAGAAAGAAAGAAAGCAGGAGGAAGGTGTACAGCAATGGGGATGTTTTTGACTGTCTTTATATCCACTGTCTGACTATGGACATAAGTCTATGAGCTCTTTTTAGGATAGTAGAAAACAAATTGGAGAATACCACAATAAAGAAAAAACAACAAAAATACACTTTAAACAGGTCTTCTACAGTCCATCCATGTCTATAAATAAGAGGTGGAAAAAAAAAAAAGGCAGAGACAAAGGAACTGAAGAAAAGAGACTAGGGGGCCAGAGTGGAAGAGCAAAAATGAGTGAGACTACAGCTCATGAGTACTATGAAACAGTATGTCTCACTGAATAGTCGTATCTTTTCAATTGTTCAAATCTAGTATAGATACGAGGTTTATATTTGAAACAGGATCTGGTGATACATAGCTCAGGGTGGCCTTGAACTTGCAATCCTCTGCCTTAGTACCTAGCATGCTATAATGACAGGTACGTGCTACCACGCCCCGTTTGGTATGTATTTTAAATCCTCTATTCAAGTGCAGTGAAATATGAATAGTCTGAACTGAGATGTCCATAAGTTTAAAATGTATACCAGGTTTGGATGACTTTGTGCAAAAAGAAAATGAAATATTTTTATATACTTTATAATTAAATAGAATATATTTTAAAATTAATTCTACTTTTAAACCTGTATAGCTAGTAGGAAATTTTTATTTAAACATATGGCTTACGTTATATTTCTGGAATGCAGTTGTTACATCATTAGTGTCCTCATTAACATCAAGACCGATAAGTTTGCTAATGTCTGAATCCCACAACTTCTAAAAACATACCAATATGTTGGACTTCTTTATCAATGACCTCACAGTGGTATGGCCACCGTGTTGGGCTCAGTGGACCAGAAGAAGAGACACCATATAAATCTCGTGGTTCACGGAGGCGAGGTACCCATCGCCCTAACTGATACTCCAATAAAATTTGTGTGGTCCGAGGGAAGAATGGGTCAACAATAGAATCAGCTGAAAGAGAATTCAAATACAATCATGAGCGCCCAGAAGGGAAACACCAACTCCTACATATTTCATACAGTTCTTATTTTCCTTTTAACCTACTTAATTTGTCGGGAGCGGCCTGCTTTGATATTTAAATTTCGGCGGAGAGATGGCTTTTAGCAGGCCTTTACTAATGGCAGAGAAGAACCTGCAAGTCCATCTCCTTTTGTTTGTGACAGCAGGTGGGATAGCTTGTGAGGGTCATACCTCTTCCTCAGGCTCCTTGTGAAAATTAACCCATTGTTCTGAGATGTTTTACTGGCTAAAAGTAACTCCTCACTAATAAAGATGTCATAGGGCTGGAGGCAGAGGAGGAGGCAGAGACTTGAGGCTTGCTGCTCATGCTGCTTGCTACGGCAGCCTGCCTTTTGCTGTGGCTGTCGAGTCTGGACCTTTAAAAAGTTTCCTGTGTGCTGTGTGTTTATTTTATTAATTTTAATCCTCACTCCTGACTCAAGAACCGTTCGACTCTGCTGGCTGGCTCCGGCATTAATTTATGCATATTTATAAATATTATTTTAACTATTTAGTAATTCATGACATTCTAAATATCTAAATGAAATTTTGTAACAGCTGAAAAAGTGTTGGTTAACATATGCAGTATTATTTTACAAGATTTCTTAGCAATCTTCTAAAATGTCTGTTTCTAGAAGCTTTCCCAGCAAATTATCTAAATTTGACTTTTAAATGTGTGTGTGTACTGAGGAGAGTCCCCCAGAGGCCAGGGGTCAACTTTTGGTGTCATCCTTAAGAACACTGGCTAGGGGGCTGGAGAGATGGCTCAGAGGTTAAGAACACTCACTGTTCTTCCAAAGGTCCTAGTTGAATTCCCAGCAACCACACGGTGGCTCATAATCATCTACAGTAAGATCTGGTGTGGTATAAATAATAATGTTGTATATATATATATTTTTTTTCTTTTTTATTAAAAAAAAAGAACACTGTCTACCTCCATTGACACAGGTTCTCTAATTGACCCAGACCCCATCAGTCCATTAGGATGGACTGGCTATCCAGTGAGCCCTACAGATCTTCCTGTCTCATAAACCTCTCCAGTGCTGGGATTATCCGTGCAAGCCACCATGCAGATACTGTTATGGCCAAACTCAGGTCCTCATGTTTGTGAGGGCTTTACTAAATGATCTATTTTCTCAAGCTCTATATTTGAGTTCTTAACCATACCACTCCTGCAATGAGTTAAATATAACCTCACCACTTACTGGAACTGTATTCCTAAAAGTTGCTATTGATATCTAAGTCACAAGTTTTTCACTGTGTGACCCAACCCCAAAAATGTGTGGTCATATAGTTACAACCTACCCTTAGCAGGCAGTGCATGGCCTTTTCTGTCAGTATGAAATGGTATGGCATCAGTTTGATGTGAAATTCCTTCTAAGTTTATTTCCCTTCTGTTATATGACTGCAGAACATGTGAACTAACTTCCAGGAACTTTCCACTAGGATCCAAATAAGTTCTCTGCTCTACTTTAAATTTTTATTTGCCTTGTTTATGCATTCACTTTTTAAGTCTTGCCCTTGTGTGTTGCCTAGGTAGTGTTCCCAAACTCCTTCCAGTTTTAAGCACCAAATTTCTGAACTGTTATTGCTCAAAACAACTCCTTAAATGTGTCAAAGTTACATTTTAACAGGCTTTACCAAAATTGGATCACCTTAAACAAGTGACTGTGACTTTATTTAATATATATCACAGATGAGTATCTACACTAGTACTTTAGAATTATTCTGATATGACTATCAGAAATCATTTGTGGTTCTTGACTAGTTACATCTTCACTTATAAAAGCCATCCTTAAAGTGCATAGTACAATATATACCTGCAACACAACTGTGTGTGAGATATTTAATAAACTTCCTATTGTTGGATATTCAGATTGTTTCTGACTTTTGACTCAGAGAAAGAAGAGTCAGAAGAGATACTTGTCCTAACATATACCAAAATATCACATTTAAAGCCATATTTTACAACATTAATGGTGTCTCATGAGTCCGGGAATGGAAAGATGGGATTCAGAACCTGAAAAAGTTAACATGTCAAATATACGGTAAAGGTAACATTTTTGAATCAGTGACAAAAATGAACAAATTTCAATAAATAATCCCACATATTACCAAATGACACTGTAGCTACTTATGAATCAGAAGATAAAACCTACTCATGTGAGAAATTAAATATCAAAATTCAGATCAATGCAGAGAAGTACTTAAGCTTCTTTCTTTGATGAGTATACTCATGACTTTGGGTATAGAATGTCTTTGTAATTTGAATAATATAAAAATGAAAAGCCATAAATGAAGAGTGATAAACCCAACCATATCGAAAATAATTCTAAATGATGGAAGCAACATAAGCAAAAATCAAATAATTACCATGCCTGAGCAATTCATAACAAGAAGAAATATTAATAGACAGTAAGCCTGTAAAAACAATTGTCAACTGCTCTAACAATATACCAGTTAAAACAAAGAGTTACATCCTGTCTTCCATTAGATGCCAAAGCAAAAACAAAACAAATGAACGAACAAAGAAAAAGGAGCAGCAAGGAAGTGTCCACAGAACAGTGCTATACAATTCCTACCAGTATAGGTATATGTATATATACTTGCACATATACTACACATATATGTATATATACATATATACACTATAAAGAGAAAATTTAGAAAGGTATATACTATGCTGGTTGATTTTTGTCAACAACACAAACCCAGACATATCTGAGAAAAAGGAATCCTGAGAAAATGCCTCCACAAAACTGGTGAGTGGGCAAGTCTGTGGAGCATCTTCTTGATTCATGATTGATGTGAGAGGGCACAGCCCACAGGTGTAATTGCCATCACAGGGCAAAGCTTGTTTGGAAAGCAAGCTCAGCAAGCCAGTAAGCAGCATTCCTCCACGGCTTCTGCTTTGATTATGCTCTGTTCCTCAAGGTCCTCCCTGACTTCCCTTAGTAATGGAGTGTGACCAATAGTAACAAGATGAAATAAACCATTTCCTTCCTAAGCTGCTTTTGGTCATGGTATTTTTGTCACAGAAAGTCTAATGATGACACATACCAGCTTAAGAAGAGTAACTATCTTAAAAGTAATTTGTTTTAGGATGGTGGTAACAAAGACAAGTAAAAAGACTTTATTTAACATCAGTAGTAGGCTGTTTTAGATATGTGCATATTTACTGGAAATGTTTTGGAATTTGATGGTACAACTGTAAATGCATACATTTTAAAAAATCTAGTGTACATCAGGATGCTCACACACATACTTACAAATGAATAGCATTATTAAAAGCTATTTATGCATCATTAAAATAAACATATTTCTAACACATTGTATTTGTTATATATTGAATCACTGAACAAATGCATCGAGGTCTTTTAAAAAATATTTCTATGTTTTTAATAAAATGAAAAGGTAACTCCTTATGTTAAACAGTCTTTCACAAAGTTTGCTACATTTTCTGCTTTCATTTAATTTTATTCATTACTTTCTAATATTAACCAGGTTTTCTTAAAACCACCCTGAAAAGATTCAATTCCAAAGCGGTATATTTCTTTCTCCCTACTCACCAGAATAACCAGTTTTACTAAATCTCTATTTTACTTTCAGTTTCCTCATCCTACTTTTTACCTATTCAAGGTTCCATGATTAAAAGGGAGGAAAATACATATAGATGAGGTCAAACCTGCTAGTAGTGTACACGGATGAATGTCATCACTTACAAATTTCAAGAATGGTTCATCATCCTGAAACAAAAGAATTGCAAAATTTAAGAAGAATAATATCAAGATCTAGAGTTTTACTTAACATCTACCTTAGTACTTGTGATTGTCTTTAATCTTTAATAAATGGAAGACTCCAACAATTATTTGGTTTACAGCCCCAAAGCAGTGGCTCCAATATAGGAGGGGAACCTTAAAATTTGCATCTTTATTCCTCCTCTTCCACAGAGTATGGCCATGATAATGACTGCAGAAAAGGAATAAAGTTTAATGATAGATACTTGGAACACTTAGGAAAACAACTGGAGAATGAGAGTTATGGACTTAGAGAATTATATATAATTTTGGAACTTTAAACATACTATAATTCATAATTTTAAAAAATCTCTTAGAAAAGGATGTGGGACCAGACACTGTCTTTTCAAACACTATATCCTTCCTCTTCCTTTTTCTACTTTCCACATTCTTTCCTTCTGTATTAAAGAGTTCCATTAATGGACTATGGTGGAACATAAGAACACTGGTTAGAGCACCAATGATTCTAGTATGGTGCATATTAACACGATTAGCACATACAGAAACAGGTATAGATTAAAAAAAATCTTAATGATTACTTACACACACCTTAATAAAATCTAGAATAATTTTACCCAAGTATTTTTTCAAGAAAAAAAAATTATTTTTTCCATTAAAAAAATGGTTTTAATTGAAATAGAGCATTTTGCCCCTCCCTTTCCTTCCTCCAACCTCTCCCATTTCCCCTCCCCATTTTCAAGTTGATAGCCTCTTCAAGAAAAATCTATTCTTCTTATTTCTTTCTAGGTAGGGCATATTATACATTTTCAATCAAGTTATTTTCTAACTCCCATGAAAATTATTTCATCATCCATTCTATTTTTACATTAAATTCTACAGTGTTTTAATTGGGAATATATGCTTTATAATAATTTTTATTTCAAATTGTGTGAAGTAAAAGAGACATACTGAGTCATCGTCATCACTGATACTTCTGTCTGAATCTTCCGAATCTTCTGACATCTCTTTCAGTGTCTGTCTTGCAATTTATTTTATTATGTGGGTAGGATATAAAATTTCTAGGAAAATTATTTGACAACTTTTCTTTTAAGCGAAGGTGTGAATGTTCTGTATTAAATGAATACTCGAAAACACATCCAAATGTATTTAATTAACAGTGCCAGATCTCTAAAACCTAAATTAATAAGGATACAGAAAATTAACTTCAATTTCAAAGAGTTTAAGAAACTATTAATTACTACAAGACAAATCCCTAAATGGTTATGCAATACCAAATTGTCAGTCCTAAAATATATATACATACAAGCAACATTCAACAGACTTCTGCAGGTTGCGTTTATATATTTATTACACCCATAATAATGAGAAAGAGACTATGAATCTAAGAGGATTTGAAGGGGGTTAAAAGATGTGATTATATTTTAATTAAATAAAATTAAAATAAGGACACCAACATGAGTGGATATAAAATGGGAGGGGAATCTGGGAGGAGATGGAGGGGGTATAAATAAATCTATAACCAGTATGTTTTACGAACAAAAATTAAAACTGAAAGAAGTCGGTTGAAACAAAAAAGACAAATCATGTAAAGAATTTAGTTGAAACATATTCACAGTACAGAGCCAGTCCATTTACAGTTTATATTTACAATTAAACAGTACACAGCAACAGTAAATTCAGTATTATCCTCAAGCATTAAAAATTAGGCAAGGAAAGTTATAATTATTCAGGCAATAAAATGTAGCAGTAGTTTAAAACCCTTTCCCTTCCTCCTTAACTTTCAGTTGGCCGAAGTTTCAGCGTCTACAACTGAAGTTTCCCTTTAGTTTTGATCATTACTGTATAGTTATCTTCTAACATCAACTACTACAGAGTGCACTGAACGCAGCCCACAAAACTTGACAACCCTCGGTTTACGTGGTTTACAGAAGAGTGTCCGGGGGCGCTGACTGCACAGAAGGCCTTGCAAAGCTTCATCATAAACGATTGCAGGTCAGAGCTGTTTCTAGATGACAGGTCAGGGCGGAGCCTGACGCTTCGGGCCCGGACCACAGCTCGAAATTGGGACCGGCGGCCGGACACCCGGCGGCGTCTCCTTACTTGCGCGGACTGGGCGGGCGAGCGCTGGGACCGGAGCGTCCACGCCCGAAGAAGACGCCGGGAGGCGAGCGGCGGCGCCAGGCCTTCCGCCCGGGCAGCACGGCAGGGCCCGCGCGGAGCCTCGCACTCACTCGGGCCCCGCGCCCCCGTCTGCGCGGCGTGGCGCGTCCGCCGCTGCCTAGCTCCCTCGGCCTCCTCACGCCACGCAGCTCGACCCACCCTCGCCGAGAGTACCTTAGGACGTCCCGCACACACCCGGCCACAACAGGGCGGGAGGAAACACCACCGCAAGTCAGCAGCCGCAGCCACGCCCTCCATGGAGAGCAGGCCGCCTGTTGTCGGGGCAACGGCTGAACTCTCGCGAGACTTCGGGCAGCTTCGGCTCTTAGGGACGGCTGCGGAATTGGTGAGGTTTTAGCGGGAGAAAGAGACGCCGGGGCGTGAGGTGAACTCTTGAAGGTTTGGAGAAGTTTGAGAATTGTGGGCCGGAGGAAGGGTTAAGCGTTGGGGAAGGCGCGATAGCAGTTTGTTCTGGGTGTGAGCAATTTGTTTGCTAGGTCCCTGCGCTGAGAAGGCAGTGGATGCTCACTTGGCTTTTAACAGCCTGACCAGGGGCAAGTTAAATTTCTAAACTAAATTTTCTTCATTAATAAAAAGAATGCAGTAATTTTACTTGGCGTTAAAAGGTTGAGTCTCGTTCGCCATCCATACTTATGCTGGAAACGAGAGTTAAGTACCTGATTTGGAGGAGTCATGGTTCTATGAGGGTAAATTCTCGAAATTTTATCAGCTTAGAAATTCTTTGTTAGCCAACGTTTTCACAAGCAACTCCCCCCCCCCTTTTGCCACATTTAAATCAATAAGATACCCCCATAACAGACTTATTGGTCATCTTTAACTTCAGTGGATAATACAGTTGGAACAGTTTTCCACATAGAGTTTGAAAAATGACGAAGAATGTTCTCACGGTCCACATTATATGCACTGAGACTTGTGATAGTGTAGAAGCAGGGATAATGGGCTTGAAAGTAAAATAAGAGCAAAGCACGTTGGTTCAAGCATGGAAATGGGTTAGCATCTCTAGATTTGGTAAGTTTCTGAAAATGTGTTTGTCAGCAATTCAAAAGATTGAGACTTCTGTTTGTTTGGACATTGGCCTGAGGAAATAAAGTGTACCATAGGTCATGATCGTTTGAAAATTTGGTCCTCATGGTTATGCTTGGTTTTATTCCACATGGACATCACTGAAGGTAACACACTAAAGAGTCTGTCATTCGAGGGCTCAGAAGCCCAGGGCTGAAATTTAATTGTCATTGTAAAACCGTAAGAACAGAAACTTTTCTTGTGCTTATATATGGGGCCATTCAGAGGTAAGATGAAATGAGGCCATCACTGTAGAGTTCTCATCATTAAACTGTAGTGGCTTTATAGGACAGACCAGAGGAGGTCCATTCCCTATTTCTGCTAAGGGGTACCCTATGGTTCCTCAGGACTTTGCCAGGGCTTCCTTTACCTGCATCTCTACAGCCATAGCCAAACTAGACCTCTTTTCTTAAAGCTTACCCAGCTGGTGGTATTGTGCCATTGGAAACAGTATTAGGCTAAGACAATCTTTATACATGGAATCTATTTTTTTTTTTTTTCTGTTGGACTTTAGTCAAGGATAAAGATCATAGTCTGTCAGGTGCACAAGATGAAGCTCTGAGAAACAACCCAACCAGGTATGGAAGAGGTAAAGATAGGATTTAAATCTCTCTCTCTCTCTCTCTCTCTCTCTCACACACACACACACACACACACACACACACACATATACATTCAGCCCAACTATGCATATTAACATATGTTAATGAATATAGAGAAGAATGTTATCAGTGCGTAAGAGAACTACTTAGAAATTCAGAAAAACTTCGGAAATAATTTTCATTCATTATTCATCTGACCTTTACTGGTTAGTTCACACCAGAGACTATCGGTTAGTGCAAGGATATTGCAGGGAGCAGAACAGTTTTTAATGGAGATTATTCTAATGGGAGAGAACAGACAAACAAAACAATAGAACCGTGCAGATGAAAATTGCTGTGGAGAGAAATAAGCATAGCAGATGCTGGAGGTGAGTAGCTTGGCAGCATGGTTCCCTCAGATGAGTAGCTAGGGAAGTTCTCTGTCCAGATGGCATTTGAACAGGAGAATATACTACATGGTTGACTAGAGTGGACCTTGTTAAGGTTAAAAAAAAAAAAAAAAAAAAAAAAAACCCCAGCAAATACAAAGACCATGAAAGAAGTGCTAGGTGGAGCTAGTTTCATCTTAAAGAAAAGGGTTTTTTTTTTTTGAAGCATCTGCTTTAAATGTTTAAAATTGAATTTTAAATTATTTGTGTTGCATTTATGGGGGAGCATCCATGCTCCAGTGCATTTGGGGAGGTCAGAGTACAACTAGTAGGAGTCTCTTCTTCTGTTCTGTGGGGCCCTGGGAATCGAACTTGGGTTGTCAGGCTTGGTGGAAATGCCTTTTCCTACTAAATCATCTACGTTTTTCATTTTTAGTTTAAAAGTATTTTTTAAAATTTTGATTTCAGATACTAGCATAGACTAGAAATTAAATTCTTTGCTCTTAAAATGAAAATAAGGCCTTGAATAAACAACTCAGACTTACTGATTTGTGCTCCCTTCTCTGGTCTCACCACTGAGAGCTACTAGCCAGTTTCTACCTTTTTAGGAGGCAGATGTAGCCTGCAGTAACTTCCATCTTCTACTCTGATAAAGAAGTAGGAATCAAAATATTAAAGAAGAATAAAAGAGGGAACGAAAACTCAACACTGTATTACCACCAAAAGCACAATCACTGGCATGGGTATCAGGATGAAAATTTTGTTTTAGTAAAATGGCAAAAATGTAAGTTATGTTAGGAATATAACTTATTTTGAACAATTTGCTATTTAGAATTTATTAGACAAGAGATCTAGAAAAGAAAACAAAGTGACCAGTGCATTAATCTTTATGATGTCACAGAGTTAGGCATCATGGAGACTCTGAGGTCTCTTCACACAGTTTAGTTGATGAAGCCACTCTAGGAACAGGGAGCCAGAAGCGAGTTAAGTATCTGTCTACACCTTTCTTGCATTATCTGGCCTTACGATGACACTTTAGGGCCAACCTCTCAAAGTGTTTCCAAGCTCCTATTGAGATCTGTTCCACTCAGAAGCTGATGAAGACTCAGCTGAAGGCATCCCATAAAGATGCCTTCATCACATTCTCTTGTTCCCTTGGGATTCTTACTTCTTGTTGGGTTAAGATAAAGACCTCCTGGGTCAAAATGACACGGGTCTCCTTACCTGGTCAAGTTATTGTCTAGTGTTTGCTGTCACACACTTGTCTGTGAACTTCCTGAGGAGAGCAACTTCAGCCCTTTCTCCCTGCGCGCGCACACACACACACACAATAGGCTCTCTTCAAGGCACACTTACAGGTAATAGTCTTTTGTGACACACCAGGGAGTGTAGTAATTAAGAATGTGGCCCTAGGAGTCTCACTGGTGGTCAACTATCTTGTGACTAAACAGCTCACTGACCTGGCATGTTTTAGAAGTTCTTTATACTTCAATTTATTTACCTGCAAAATGGGGATAATAGACTAGTACCTGTTTTGTAGGATTATTGAAAAGATTAAAAGGGTGAAAAACGTGTTAAGTTCTAAGCAATTGCCTGTATTTCACTCAAGTAACACGAGGGGGCAGGTTCCAGCCATTACTCTCTTCTGACGTAGCAGGTTGGCTTTCAAGGTATCCCCATGGGACCAGTAGCATTGTTATTCAGTACTTTTTTTAAGAACGTAAATTCTCAGGCTCCACCCCAGACCTATGGAATCGGAAACGGTGGAAGAGTCTGTTCAATGAGTCTAGTAGGTGAACCAATAGCACAGCAGGTTAAGTGTAGACTTTTTCAAGTTAGGTACTTGAAATAAGTTATTGAACTTTTCTGTGCCATAGTTTCCTTGTGAACAGGAATAATGCCACCTAGCTAATACTGTTATGAGCATTAAGTGCTGGTTCTAGTTGGTGCTCTCATTTGTTTTCACTGACAGTGTTTGAGGCACACATTCTCCACAGACCTAAGTGGGTGGGAAAAGGGGAGGAGGGGAAGAGCTGGCTTCCCAAAGCAAGGTCTGCAAAACAGCAGAGCCATCACAGCATCAGAATCATTTGAAATGCAGACTCTCAGGGCCTGTCCAGATCAATTATATGATGCTCATATTTTATGAAAATACATTAAGTGTTCCTTTAAAACATGCCATAGCAAAATTCTGCTAGCAAATCTGAAGTGGAGTGAAATAAGAATTCTCTGTGGAGCTGGGGTTGGATGAGCTAACACACAAACTACAAAGCTGGGAACAAGACAAACAAAACCCATGCCTCTTCCACCCTTCCAGGTACACCAGATCACTACCTCATGCTGCTGCACCTAGCCTTTGCATTTATTTTGAAGGAGAATTTTTAAAATGTTCTGTCACTGGTCCACTTCAGAGTACTTTTGAACATTTGGTTAGAAAATACTCTGTAATAAGAAATATTTTAAATTACAGCTGTGCCAAGCATGCTAACACTTATAATCTCAGCACTTGAGGGTCAGGAGTTCAAGGTTATTCTTGGCTTCATATTGAGTTCCAGGCCAGTCTAGGCTACATGAAATCCTGTCTCAAAATGCTTTTTCCTTTATAGAGTGAAACCGACATACAATGTGAAGTACAAGAGCCTTGCCATCCTCTTTATTGTTATAGACACACTTCTCACAATCAGTAGACCACAGAAAAATTCATGAGGCAAAGACATTTGGAAGAATTCCATTTATTGTGGATGCATTTTCACAATATATTTTATTGCAGCAATCAATTCTCAGTGAAAAATGTCAAGTGTTAAGAACATGTTTAACAATGGCAGATTCACAGAACATGCTAGTCAGCTTGCAGCTTCCCCTCTTAAAGATGACAGAGAGCTGTAATCCAAGTAAATGAGGAATTTGCTTTTTCAAAGATTAAATCTAAACGGAACAGAATTCTACCCTAAAACTCATGTCATCCAAATTTGGAATAAAATGTAGGATCAAAGTATTCTTTTTACAACTTGGAACTTTCTTAAAGGCTTAACAACAAAGGGCCTATAAAATAGTAGAAGGCCTTTGTTAACACAACCATGACCCCTCACCATCCACCTTAACTCGAACTTTGACCCATTTTACTCCAATGATGGAAGTCATTTCCATAGGTGTGCCATGTGCATTCTATTTATCTTATCATAGACTTGTGTCTACTCTGTCGTGGGTAGATGACTTGGGTAGTCTTAGTGGCTTTCCTTTGGCCCAAGTTTGCCAGAAGCTAGGGAATCCAACTAACTTTTACTAATTTGTGAGAAAAATAGACTTTTCAAGATAGTGGTCACCCCTCAAGCCAACTCTTCCCTCTTGAAGGGAAATATGTGGACTAGGAAATAGTTATTTTGGACGCTCTCCCAGTGTGGAAGGAATGGAGACTAAGATAATTTTGGTTAAGTCAGCTGAGGTATGAGTTTGTACAATGACACTGTATACATAGAATGTTCTATATAAGAACATTTTGTAAAGCACTAGAGTACTTTTCATTATCTGTTGGGAAGAAAATAAAGATATAAGCTAACATAGGATCTGATATCTGAATGGTGAGTCCCTAAGGACCCTTGGGGGAAGAAATAAAACTTAAAATTTACATATACTTTTGAAATTTTAAGATATTATCAACTTATGACAGTATCAACTGACTAATAAAGGCAGAAAATTTTAATTTAAAAAGTCCGAGTACATAAAGATAGAAGGACTGCCATGCTTTTTGCTCACTTTGCCTGTATGCTTCTAGGAGGCAAAATTGGGCTTTGTTTCGGCATCTACATAAATTTTAATTTGTGCAATACTGTCACCAGATGCTTGATTCTAAATGTTAGAGAAGGAGGACACCTTAGATACCATGTAAGTCAACTTTTTCTTGGGAACATCACTGTCACAAAAAGCAGGGTTTGAGCATCGTCCAAATGGTAGTCTTAAAATTTACACTGGACTTCAAGACTGCCCTCAATTATAAACTAAAGACTAGGTCTTAGAAGAAATTTCAACTAATTTTGACACTTCTAATCTCCTTTTTTTTCCCAATTTTTTTTTCTTATACATCATCAGGCATTGAAAACATATCTATACCTAACTTCCATGGCAAATATGAAATATTAATATAATATTGTGATTTTTAATCTTCAAAAGCTGTGATATTGGTTAGTTACAAGGACATACTATGCAATATAATAGTCTAGCACATGAAAGAGCAGTCTACTATTAGTGTGTCTGTAGACATGTATGCACATACATTACATAGTTGGGTTATCTAAATGTGGTTCAGTCTACAATTACTACCAAAGAAATTTGCAAAGCATCTAACCTGAAAAAAAAATCAGTACCACTGTCAGCTAAAATAATCACCCAATTTAGGTATGAATCAGCACATAAAAAAGCAATATGTCAACAGTACATCTTTTATAAAGACAATCATTACTGCCCTGTATCAGATCTGAAATGGGTTACTTTTGATTGCCTACTTAGATAATTTCTTCCATACTTTAGTCTAAAGTGCAGAAACATGATGTCTGTATTGAGACAAAACAAAACCTATGGTTCATTTCCTCCCTAGATACTGCATTCATTCCTCAGATAATCTTAACCTCAAATTCCTTTTGTTGACTTCCGAAGTGGTGGTTCTCACTGCTGGAACGACAGTAGCGAGTCTACTTCACAGCATGGGTTTCTTTGGAAACAGGCTCCTCTGCAAAGGCAGTACTTTGACCATGAACATCTCTAGATGTGGTTATTAAATATAGTGAGCATATATATGGGTTTATTGGGATATTGGAAAATTTTTTTTAAAAAAAGGAAAATGAACCCAATTTAGTAAATCAACATAAATATAAACAGAGCAATTAGCCCCCTACAACTGAGCTGGCCCAGCAAAACGTCTTGCAGTTGGGTTCTTTCTCCCGATTGTTTCAAACCTGCTGAGAGAAGAGAACTTTAAATCAGCAGTCCACAGTGTTTCGTTAGGATGGATTTTGCCAGAAAAACAAAATAAGACTCACGGCACAATAGAGTAAACATAAACACCATGAAAGGGAAGTTTACTGCTGGCTTTTGTTCAAATATGCCCTTTTGCCCCAAGATTTTTTTTTCCACTTTTTCTTTCTCCTTGAGATTCCTTTCCTACCTTGATCTTCCTCTTTGCTCACAGCACTCAAAATCAAGATGGTTTTTGAACTCTACAGTAAGGACTGGGAAGTTCTAGTGTTCTACATGACTTAAAGGTCAGTCAAGGCCACATCAGCCTCATGACAAGAGGATATGCTTTTCTCCAGTTTACTCCCAGCCATCTTTTTATTTTAATCCCTGCACACTCATCCTTGAGACTTATCTGACCCTTAGTCTATTTTATTCCATTTATCATCCCTTCATCCAGCTGTTAAAAGTCCCTGCTGTAGTAATAACATCTTCATCTGTGATAGATTGCATTTTCAAAGTGCAGCGCCTTTTCATTTCAAGGGTGTGGCCACACAGTAAGTAGGGAGTTTGGTGTTTTGGAGGAGGGATCCCTCACCTGCTGGCTCATTGACTCAGCTAGGTCTGTTGGTTTATCAAAACCACTGAAATAGGTCAGTGGTAGACTGGTGAGGGAGGCAGGCATGGTGCATGAAAAGCACCCTTCTGCTTGGTGCCACCATCCCAGGTGCATCCTGCAAGCTGTCGTGTCTGTGAGAGGTGTCCTCTTAGTCCCACCACTCGAGGGTGCTTTTGCTCTACTCTCCATAGCCCTAATGTGACCGCGGGGGCCCTGATACCTATGATGGTGGACAGTCAATGTACCCTACTCAGAAAGGTAGCTGTCATAATACTTTGGAAGATGTACCTAAGCTACTAAGATTTCAAAGTCTTAGGCTCACAAGTTTATTCTTTGTGTTTAAAAAAAAAAATCACCATTCCTCTGCCACAAAAATTATGAGGGAAATTTTAAAACATTACATTTTTCGCTGAATGTACATTCTCAAAAATAAAACCTTATGGGTAATAGTTAAGAATGTGATCCCAGAGCAGACTGTTTGAGTGTCAGTGTAGGTATTTTTTAACATTAAAAAAAAAAAAACATTAAGTTTTGTTTTACATCTGTATTTTGACTGCATGTATAATTGTGTCCCCTGTGCACGTCTAGTGAGTGCCCTTGGAGACCAAAGAGGGTGTTGGATCCCCTGGTACTATAGTTACAGAGGGTTGTGAACTGCCATGTGGGTGCTGGTAATTGAACTACATCATTTTCAAGAACAGAAAATGCTCTTAACCACTGAGCCATCTGTCCAGCCCCTCAGTGCAGGTTTGACTACTTGTTAGATGTTGTTTCTTTACAAAAGTCATCGAATATCTTAGTGCCTCATTTTCTTCAGCTATTAAATGGTAATAATTCTACCACTTAACCCTCCTAATAGCTAGAGGATTACATGAGACAGTACTGTGGTTGGCAGTGATCATCACTAGGTACTTTTTTAGCATATTGCAATCATTTGGATAATAAAAGTCACTTTAAGTAGAGCAGCTGGGCTGGTGGGTTTCATTGTACTAAAAGAGCAATCTATAACTAATAGAGAAGATGGAGTGGACTCTTAGGCAGCTGCACCAGATTGAAAATAGTACAAAACGTGGGAAAGGGGGCTGTCACTCCCTCACTGCATTGGATCTCCACTATCGTGGATCTTCTAGCTGCCTTCAGAGCGCTCACTTATCTGTAGTTTGCTTGAGAAGTCTCTGCCCCTAGGGTTCTGCATTACTTGGAAGCAGACTATTCTCACCTTATTTATTACTGATTTCTGAGTTCTCTTCTTGAATTTCCTCCTATTGAAGGACAAGGCTGGGTCTTTTTTTTTTTTTTGAAATGGGGAAAGGCTACAATCAGGAGTGGAATTAGCTCCTTACACAACCAGAAGTACTATTTCTTCTCTGAGCATCTTTTAAATACCACTGAGAAAAATGTGAAAACTCCTTTTCTAGAAGACTAAGCTCTTAGCTATTGGCTTTTACAGGAGAGCATACTTTGTCTATTTAAAAATTTTGCCATAGCCATCTAGAGTCTGAGGCTGTGGAAATATCTCCTATGATAGTTCTAGAAATGGAGCCAATGAAGGAAACAAACAAATTCTTCAAAGAGAGTTGTTTTTCCCAAAATAACTGTTTAGCTAGAGACCTTGTGAAGAAAAATACACCATAGTTATCTTATATGGTCCTCTTGGCCAGATTTTCTACAACCACAACTACTTAAAAATTATGTTACTAGGAATCATTCCATGACTTTGAGACATTTATGCTATAAGCACGGCAAACCGTCAGTGCCAATGGCTTTGTGAATTGTCCTTCCTCTGGACTCCACATAGGGCTTTTGGAAACTGATGGTGATCTATAGTACAGATTTGTGAGTCAGCATTATTTTTCATTTGACCCCAGGACATTATATCCCATGATTCATTAGGAAAAAAAATCAATCTTTGAGACACAATTCCCCTAGTATGTTACCTTAGTGGGGGAAGTGACCTTATCCACAGATTGCTTTTCCCAGAGGTTCCGCTTGCCAGAAACATCTCCAGGCCTCAAGTCCTAATGAAAAGAAAGCGGGGGGTGGGGGGAAGAGGTAACCATTAAAAATTTCTGGCTAGGCCTGAGTAAGCTAGCCACCACATCTACTGTTGGTTCAAACTGACATGTTGTCAGTACACTTTGCACCAATGGTGAAAAATGGAAGAACCACTAGTGGTTACCTGACTTGTGACAGACATCGGCCTGTTTCATGAAAAGGGGCTGACAATACATAGAGACTCCAGGTCCTTCACTAACAACTCTCTGGCTATCATGTTGCCTACCCAAGAGGCAGGCTGGAAGTTCAGAGTGCTTCTCAGGCCCACTGGCCTTAGGCAGCGCACTTGGAAGCATCTGATCTCTGGTGGTGTCTCCATGGAGTTAAGTTCCTGTAGTTCCTGTGGTGCTGTGCTCACTAACACCTGCTCTGTGGCTGTTATCTCCGCAGCTCATTCCCTGTGGAGTCTTATTCGTTCCCTAAGAACTCCCTTATGCAGGCTCACTGTCTTAAGGTCTTGCTACCTGAATGAAGATATTAAAATCCTTTTGCCTTTTGTGATGGCCATATGAGTAATCCAGGAGTGGATTAGTAGAACCTAGCCCCACAAAAACAAACATTTGTCACAGATGGTAACCCTAAGTGAACTGGGCAGTTGATGATGAATGTTAAGAACGTGTGTGAATCCTGGGAAGGAAACAGTAAAATATGACCCATCCTAGTTATCCAGCCTTGAGTTCTTGTTTGCTAAAACAAGTAAGAACTCATAATTTCATTTGGATAAGGATCCAAATTTCTGTTTCCATTTACTTCTCTTCCAGCATTTGCTTATAAAAGTCCTTGGCACAAGGTAGCTTGGAGAAAATGAATGTATTTTTACTGAAATATTACTGATTACTTTGGCAATGCCTTTTCTCATTAGTAAGGCAACGTTAGCAACTGTAGTTTTCCATGGATACCAATTTTGATGAACATATTTTTAACATAGAGTACTGGCATCTAAAAACACTGAACGTGCACTGTTAAATAATGCCATGTGAAGATTTGTCATATTTGGAGTTATGGGCCTGTGGGATGAATTTCTGATATTCTATTCGAAAGCTATCCCTGTTTAACTTGAAACATTAGGCAACAAATCATATTAAAAAAAAAAGAATTCCACTACATTTGCTAATGTGAGTAAAAGTTGCCAAATTGTCTAGAAGACTTAAAAATGTTAGTAATTATAGTAAGGAACATGCTGACAGAGCTCTGAAAAGTGAGTATAATCACTTATGTACTTGATTCATGGAAGACATTTTTTTCATGAGTGTTTCTATCTAATAAAATGGATTGCATGTCCCTGAAACAGTGTTAATGAACCTTTAAATAAGGTGTTTTAAGAAAATATCAACATCTACATTGTAAGTCGGTATTTTCAAGTCAAAGAGGAAACATAAATGGAATTACCTGACCAGACTATATGTTAGAGAAAGACCCGCTCTGGGAGAAGAGGGATAAATGAAGGCAGGAAAGGCAGGTTTCCAGTCAACCAGACATGAAAGAGTGAAGAAGAGAAGCCAGCTGAGAAAGACATCATTCTTTTTTCAAACAAAAAGAAAGACAAGTTAGCACTTTAATTGCTACATGACATAACAGTTTAGATACAAAGAATAGACAAACCAGCTAAAACATTCAGAATTAAATGCCAGCTATAAAGTTATACTGGAAGCCTATAAATTCTACTCATAAATAGCTTGAATATCCCAGTAAGACACACAATGCAGGACAGTGTTTTTATTTTAAATCTGCTGATTTGGGGGGGGGGAATAGTGCTAACAATTTTCAGCACTTGTAATTTTTAGCATTTCTGAAGATGATAACATAACTCTCTTAGTCTTGGGTGGTTTTTCTTCTGAGTTTTAGAACCCAGCACACTAACACTAGTCCTGTGAATTATTCTTCTACTTCCTCTGTAGGTTTCACAATGGATAGACTGCCTTGTTTGAATAACTCTCTTGACTTTTTTCTAATGGTCACAAGAGACACACCTTCAAACAACAAGTCTAAGCCTTCTCCTCCACCTACCCGTGGTGAGAATAAAAGAAATGGGTTGAATAAACTATCTGGTCCAGAATCAGAAGCTACTCTTGTAGTTCTCCTACTGGGTGCTGCTTTCAGATAATGCTCTAACATCCTGGGCTCAGGATCAGTCTAGCGAAAGCCCCAAAGATCCCACCTGGTTGTCTTGAAGGACCAAGATAGAAACACTCATGTCTGAAGAGGCTGGTATAAGAAAAGAAAGAGAGACTGGAACCAATACATTCAAGAATGTGTTTCCATACTTCAAAAATATGTGTAAATTATAACTTGAAAAATAAACACAACAGTGTGGGTCAAAGCTTAGCTTCAGGTCACTAGTGCTACATCTCATGGACAAGACCTGCGATCTCTTATCTTTGTAACCTACCTTCCTTGGACATTTTATGTAAAAAGTCTTTACACATGTGCAGAATTCTGGTACCCTTTCCACACTGAAACTTTACCTCCTTTCTGCTGGGCCCACAGAGTCACTGCATCACCTCCCCTGCCTTGCCTGGGTTCCAAGTCCTGGTTTTCCTGAAGACCGCCACATTACTAGCTACAATATGACATGGTGGGTGCTAGGTCTTAAATATCAGAGGAAAATACTACCAGAGGAATGTATGCACAGTTTAGAAAGGCTTAATGAGTATAACCAAACTAGCATTTAATTTGTGATATCAAGTATGTGTTTCTTATTTCCAATCTGGTCCTAATTTGAGGCCACACAAATCCACAGAATCCAATGGGAAGAAAGTGCTCACTAAAATCTATATTAACTGTTATATTCTTTCCCTCTCTGCCTTCTCTAGATAAGTCTATGAATCACTTATTAAATATGAAATCAAGCAGCCCTTGATTTTATAAGTCTCCTGTATTACTTTTTTTGTTCTGCCACTTTTTAAGAGGCTATCAATAGCCCCAGAAACTGTTTTTACTAATCTTTGGTGTGGGATCCTTAATATATTTATATCTATAGTAATAATAACTCCGCTTATATTCAACCCTTTTACTAGAATGGCATATAGAAGAAGGGGAGTTGGTCAGGACAGGTGCTGATAAAAGAATGGAGAGAAATCCCTGAACTAAATGCGTGAGAACAACTTGGTACAGGAATGAAATAGAGCATGCGTGCAGGAAACATGGAAGGAAGGGAATGCTCATCTTGTTAGAGGTAGGCTGCCATACTCAAAGAGAAAGCATTATCTTGGTGCCCTTCTTTTTCCTCTCATGAGAGTCCTTTAAGAGGCAGTGTGCGTGTGTGTCCATGAACTTCTCAGATTTACAACTTATAGAAGGGTATTTCATTGTGCTATCAAAGGGATCCATAATTCAAAAATTAGTGGTCATAGTTCCAGAAATCATTGATAGAAATGACCATAATTTGTTTCTGTGTAAAAATAATTTCTTCTACTCATGTCAAGATGGCTGGTGGTGAAACTCGAGGCCCCCAAACCACATCTGGGTGTGCTGTCTTGCCTCCCTTTCTTCTTTTTCTGACTCCTTATCCTTTACCTACTTGGGGGCAGAGAGAAAATTTTTCAATATATAATGTTTTCACAACTGTAACTTGAGTTCATACTGGCATATGCCTCCTATGAAGCTTCATGCAAAGACTCTTGGGTAGAATATTAACTAAAAAAGCTCAAGGTATTGCACCCAAAAAGACAATACAAACATTTCCATCTCTCCTTTGTAACTTGGAAAGTGCTAGGATTTAGTGACATGAGATTATATGTGGAGCCAACAGATGCAATAAAATGCTGCAGGGCTTAACACTTTAAAGGCCTGGAATCTGAGATTTTTTTTTCTTATAAAGTGCAGGTTATATTGCCAGCCTGGTTTACATAGTGAGTACCAAGATAGCCAGGTTATGTAGAGAGACCCTGTCTCAAAAACACACAGAAAAATAAAAAGTGAGAAAAAAAAATGAATGTGGGTTATGGCAGTTCATTCTCTACTCCCATGATACCAATAAAGCTACAGATTCAGCTTAGCAGAGCAGACTGAGTGCAGAATGTGAATGGCTTGTTTATTCCAACAACTGTAAGGCCATTACATATATCCAGTGAAAGAGTTAAAAGAATATTTGCATAACTAGCTTACACTTAGTAAACAAAGTGTTTAGCTCTCTAAAATAATATTGATAGCCAGTCTTTGTAGTTTTCATTTTTACCGGTCATGGGGGAGGGAGAGGTTTCCAGTTTTCTAGTTTCAATTTTTTATGGTTTTCCTTTGCAGGTATTGATAACAAATTATTCAATCTATATTACATATATCATATAAATATATAATAGCAACTATTTCAAGCTGCTCAATAACTATTTTGTGTTAAATTATAGAAATTAGGTGAAATTAGAAACATGGCCTCAAAACAGTAAAAATACACAATCTTTTGGGAATAAATTTTGGAATACTTATAATAGAGAAGTAGCCAGAGTAGTATGGCTTTTGTTGAATAGAAGCCAAATAAACAAGGAAGTAAATAAATAAAGGAAAAAGAGAGAAATGCAGAGAATCTGCCCAACACTAAGTTCCCGCCTCTCTCAGGCAGAGAAAGCTTCCCTTTTACCCTGCGAGTGATGGTGGCACGGTTGTCCGGGCCACGCTGAGTCGGCACACCCGCTCAGCGGCAGAGGACAGGAAAGCCACCATTCCTAGGCAAGTGAGCCGACTCTCTTTTATTCTGCTGTGGAAGCTGTGAGAGCAGAGAGACTCGGAAACCCCGACTACTCACAGAAGGCTTGGGAGCTGGTAACTTGTTGCTATCTGGAGATTTAGTTAGCCATTCATTGATGCGGCTGGAAACGCCCACCTTCAGGCCAGCAGTCTCCTACAAAGAGCCAATCACCCCAAATATTAAAGAAAAAAGTACATTCACCCAAGAAGTCTTCTGAGTAAACTTCAAGATATGCTTAAGTCTTCGATAACTGATCTTGACTATCAATTTGCCTGAAGGATTAACTAGAGAAGATGGGAAGAGACACTCCTCCACCCCTAGGTGGCAGCACCTTCTGGCAGTGGCCAGATATGAAGAAGGGCGCTTTGCCTGTCAGCTTCCTGTCTTGCTGGGGAGTGCCTTTATTGTTTGGGTAGCCACAGTTCCTTCTCTGACGTGGGAACCCACTGATGTCACCCTTCCAGTGTGGACTAAAGCCCAGCAGCTCTCCAGGAGCCCCGGCCTTCACCACTGGATTGGGACTGCTAAACAAGCTCCAGTGGGCTTTCAGCCTCTCCAGCGTGCAGCTGGCCACTGACCCAGCCTCCATAGAAACCAGCTAAACCCTCTTTTGTAATTATATGTGTTGTGTTGATTCTGCCCCTTTTATTGTCTCTGAACCTGGAAGGGTGAAAAATCTGGTTCGGCAGTTAAGAGCACTGGCTGCTTTCCCATGGGTCCTGGGTTATATCCCGGCATGCATGGAAGAAGAGCCTATACTCTTCTGCCTTCTGTAAGCACCTGGCATGCACACAGTGCACAGACATACATACAGGTGAAACACCAGACGTAAAATAAATCTTTAAAAAAAGTTCCCTCATCCCATTCCAACCCTAATGGCTGATAATTAAACTCAAGCATTTCATTTAGTGGTCCATGGCCGCACAGGGAGCCCATGAATACATTCTCTACGAGACAGTTTTCTTGTTTGTTTGGTTGGTTGGTTTGGGGTTTTTGTTGTTTGGGGGGGGGCAAATCCAAGTGCAGCTTATACGTTCTTTATTGCACTTCTTGTGAATGAAGGCTATTCCTAAAATAAATGGAAAAAAGTCCACTCTTCAAGACTTAAGATGAGAGCCACACCTGTACCTTATTTGGTGTTGCCGAGGCAGAGGGAGATGAAAACACATCCCCTTTCTCCCACATGCTCTTGATATTGCGGACACCTTCAGCAGGAACAGGAAGATCCGACGCTGCAGGCTTAGTAGGTTTTGAAGCTTTTGTTCCCTAAAATGTGTAAATAAAGTTTGGAGACAGCGTTGAGAAGTGTGTCCTCTTAAAATGACAGCGGGCCAGTCTTTCTCAATACGAGCAACTAAAACTATCATGGTGTGAACTTCCATCAAAAGGGGTTCGTAATTTCTGTCGTATAACCCCCATTCTGATGGTGGGGTTCTCCACACAAACCCTCAGAGCTGGAGCAGAGGCTCTCTCAGACACATGCCATTTGGGACCCCTATCATAAGGCAGCAGAGGACGCCAGTTCTCCAGCAGATATTTTGGTGTTTGTTTTGGTTTGTTTGTTTGTTTCTTTGTTTGTTTGTTTTTGAGTAAGGGTCTCATGACTTGGGATCATGGATTCAGCTAGGCCGCCTGGTCAGTGACCTCCAGGAATCTGCTTGTCTCTGACTCCTCTGCACTGACTCAATGTGTGCCACCACTCCCGGCTTTTTATGTGGGTTCTAGGGCTCAAACTTAGGCTCTTGCTGCTTGTGCAGGTGCTGAATAAGCTAGTTCCCAAGCCTCTCCAGTAGATAGGCTTTTAAAAATATGTATGTGTGTGTTGTGCGCATGTGTTTACATATGTGTGTAAGTATGTGTGTGTGGAGGCCAGAGGTCTATGTCCAGTGTTTTTCATGATTGCTCTCCACTTTAAACATTAAGGCAGGGTCTCTCACTGAACCTGGACTTCACAGATTCTGCTAGTCTAGCTAGGCAGCTGGCTTCAGGGATCCCTGTCTCTGCCTCCCACAAGCTGAGATTATTGGCTGCCATGCCTTCAGCCTTTATGTGGGTGAACTATAGTCCTCATGATTACAGGGCAAGCGCCTTATCTGCTGAGCCCATTCCCTAGACCCAGCAGATAGGGGTTTTTGTTTTGTTTTGTTTTGTTTTTAGCAACTACTACACATGTGAACTTTGCTAGAGTTTGTCAAAGCAAACCAGTTAGTTCCGTAAGTCATGGTAAATTTATATTCTAGCAGGATAAATGACAGTAGCCGGTATACTAGTACTTACTTTGCATTGTAGTAAATGCTAAGAAAAATAACTGATTGTAATACAGCCCAAGAAGAAAACACATAACAGGGGAATTATATTTAGTTTGGGAACATAAATCAGGCCCAGGGTATACTTTGGAAGTAACATTTACAACCAGATTCTAAAGGAGACGCAGAAGTGGTAAGGGACTAGGAGGAGGCCTTCATTCTATGTAGAAAACAGCATTGCAGATGTCCTGAAGAAGAGAGGGTCTTCAAGACTGAAAGGCTGAGGTGGAACAGCACAGAGAGTATACTAGAAGGAAGAAAGGCTACAAGTAAGAAGGGCATGTCTTTGAGAGACTTTCCCAGCAGTAAACAAAGACAAGCCCAGAGTGACACAAGTTTCTCCATCAGTCCTGATTTGTGCTTGATAGTTTATCAGAGAGGAGCAGCATCTTTAGTGGCCATAAGAAAATGATCTTACAAGTCTATGCAAAGTCCAAGACCAGAGCCTTGGCCTCATTCAATCCGTTAGTGCCAGGACCAATACAACCAGAGATTAACTGTCTATAGTTTGTCATAGTTTAGTGGATACCCAATCTTGTGAGAGAGAAAAAAAAATCACATGTTGGGTGTTAGCGCTTCATTAAGGCTTGATAAATTGTAAGACCCTCTCTTTTAATCATGCTCGCCGTTTGTGAAGCACTTCGTAGGCATCTCCACTCCTCGTACAAAGGCGAGGAGAAAAGGCAAAAGAACAGGATCCAGTCCTTTTGTTGCTGATGCTGATACAGAAGGCAAAAACCACTGCTCAAGTCTGTGCAAAGGAAAACGAACAGACCAGCATCACGTCCTGATCAATGATGCTACTCTCTCGCATCATTGGACAGATTATTCCCAAACATAATCAGACCCCCAGGTCAACTGAGTGGAAAGAAAAGTGGATAGAAGCATAAAACTATGACCCTTTAAACACTAACCAACCAATTAAAGTGCATGTTGATTGAACAGAAGTCGGCTTTCATCTTGACACTATTTTATGTGACTGTTTGTTAATAGGTTTCTACAAACAAAACTGAAGATGCATTTTTGACTACCTATAATGCATATATCACTCATTCTATCAGCAGCTGGAGAGAAGGCTTAGTGATTTAGAATACTTGCTGTTCTTACAGAGGATCTAGATTCAGTTTCCAGCACCCACATGGTGACTCACAACTATAACTCCAGTTTCAGAGGTGCAGGCAAATCATCTGTACACATAAAATTGAAAAATATAAAATAAAATCTATTCATTGAATTCACTCACTTCAAAGAAAATTTCAGACTATAGGTGTCTGAATATTCGAATCTATTCGAATCACTTAGGGGACAAATCTCTGGGTGTATCTGTAAGGGAGTTTTCAGATTAGGTTTCTAGATTAGGTTAATTGAGGTTGGGTATACCTTCCTTAACTGTTAATGGCACTATTCCATGGGCTAGTGTTGCAAACAAAATAAAAAGGAGAGTGTAAACTGAGTACCATCATTCATAGCTCTGCTTCTTTTTGTGTGGATACAATGTGACAAGCTGCCTAATGCTCTTGCTACCATGTCTTCCCCTCTAAAAATAAACTGTACCCCTCAAACTGTGAGCCAAAAGGCTTTCATTCTTTAAGTTGTGCTTTTCTGTATTTCATCACAGCAACAATAAAAGAATCTAATAGAAAAAAAAAGAAGCAATCTATTCAAAAGTCTCTAATGCATCTTTTTATTGTGGTTCTCCATAGCTAGTTCACAGTTATGGAGGTCATTATTAATATTCTAATATTATCAGGGTGCCAGCCTCGTTCATCACACCAAGTGTTTCTGTGATCAAGTGTGAACCACAGTCTGTTTCTGTTTTACAGGACTGTGACCTGGGAATAGTGCTCACCTCAATCGCATTGGTGTACTGCTCCAGCCGGCTGTCAATCTTGGAGACTACTGCTGCTTGATGAGGAGATTTGACACCACTGCCAAATAAGCACAGACATGAAAATAGGAGACAATGTCATCTATTCATGTGTGAGACAGCTGTTTCATTTGACTCTCAAATGAACAATCAACTATATTTACCTTTTCTGCACAGACTTATTCAAAAATTCTGCTCGTTCCTCTATCTAGAAATAAAGAAAAAGAAAGAACCCTTGTGAATATGCGAAGGGAACAGTGTGTGCAAAAGTCCTAACTCCTGGAAGTTCTGAAGTCTGAAAGACTGAGGCATGACTAAATAGAGACTACACCAGTGTGCCTTTGAAATACCTTCTGAGCACTTGTGGAATGCAAGACACACCCAGAATGGTACCAGTTTTGCCTTTGGTCCTGCTTTGTGGCCTGTCTCTTATTACAGTGCCCTTCAATCACACCACTATCATTCTTGAACCTGGTAAATAAAATTTAAAAAAATGCCACATAACATGTGAGAGCACTACAGTGCTGTTCACAGTACCCTGGATGGGGAGAAAACCATGAATAATGTATTTGAGACTGGGGAAGTGAATGTAGGATTAGAAGAGGATAAAGAATACAGGGAGGCGGGGGGAGTAAGGTGGAGGTATTAAGCTTTGAAAGCAATAACAGCCAGAAAGATGGCCTTCCACAATACAGATCAATGACAAATTAATTATTTGTATCTCAATGTGATGAAATTTGGAAGTGGGTCCTTTGGAGGGTAATTGTGTCAGGAGGGTGGAGTCATCATGAATGGCATTAGTGCATTGATTGAAAAGAACTTGCCTATTCTCTTTTGCTCTGGCATATGAGGGGCCAGCAAGAATGTGTCCATTTGCGGAAGAGGAAGAGAACCCTTTCCAGGACTTAGCAGTGATGGCATGCCAATGACCTCACACTTCTCAGTCTCCAAAATTGTGGAAAACAAATGTTTACTTGACTTAGGTGATTGAGTTTTATTCGTTTGTTTGTTTGTTTTTTGAGATAAAGTCTTACTATATAGTGTAGGCTGTCCTTGAATTCTTATTTTCTCCTGCTTCAGTCTCTTAAGTGCTGGATTGACAGGCATGAGCTGCCACACCTGACAAATGATAACTATTCAATCTATAGCAATCTGTTATAATTATTCAAATTGACTGAGAGAAGGAAACATTCTGATTTCTCAGCCTTGGGCAGGTCACCATAGTAGATCCTGGGCAGGTTAGGCTATGGGGCCTTTATGCATGTGTGTTCCTTAGCAGACTAAGGGAACCAAGGGTCCTGTAAGGATAACACACTTAGTAGATTAGAAGAACATATTAGTAGATTAGTAGATTAGAAGAACGTATCAATAACACATTTAAATATCAGTGGTAGTGACCATATTAAATGTGATGAAGAACATGATGCCACATCTATAAGACGAAGTAGGAACAGGAGAAGGCTTGTCAAAAGTTTTTATATTTGAACTGAGTGTTTTAGTTTACAATTTCCCAAAAGAACTTATGAAGGGGGGTGGTGGCATAAGCCAGAGGGGAAACTATATGTGTTTTATTCATGTTTACAAATCAAATGCTTTACAGAGCTTTCGGGTATGGAGGGTGGCGGGAAGTCCAGTGCAGCATGGAGCAGAGCTGAGACTTGTCTGTGCATGTGTGGCTTCAATAGCTAATATCTTGTAAAGTGGAGGTGACTGGTTTTTGGTCACTTTCATATACTGCAAGTACAGGTAGCCATGGGTGCCTGGCTGTGACCACACCAGCTTTGCCAGTTGTTGATGGTTGTAGTCTAGCTAGGCTGATGGTAGAAGAGGCCAGGATACAGATTTTAAAGGTTCTCTGAGGACTCACTCACTCTTTCACAGACATCTGCGAATCTTTATTAAATACCTTTATTAAGTACATAAGGTAGCATACTGCGTGTTCAAAGCAGCAGATTTGGTAATAAATGACCAACTGGGTCAACTGTTTTCCCCCACATCTCCATCATTCTACAGTCTCCCTTACTTCATCTCCTTTTCTCTGGGAAAGAGCTTCTGCCATGAGAGTTAGGTGCTCTGCTCCATGCAGGCAGTAATAAGACCTATCTGTCCTGGAAAATGAGCCTATCCAAGTTGCATCTCATCTCCTACAGGAACAGCTTTGCAATTTGAACCTGGACCAATTCCAGTTGCTCTGCTTTTAGTAATCACAAAACTAACATAAAAAGCAGCTGAAAGAGTCAGGAGTCAAATGCTTGTAGCCTTCCATATGGTGCTATCCAATCCCCAATGTGCTATATAAGAGGTGGGGCCTTTGGATGGACTCCTCATGAATGGGATTAGTGTCCTCTTAAAGAAGCTGAAGTATGCTTGCTTGCCCCTTTTCCCTTCCACCATATAAGAACATGGTAAGGAGGTGTCATCTACGAAGAACCAGATACTGAATTTGCTAGTGTCTAGGTCTTGGACTTTTCATCCTCCAGAACTGTGGGCAATATATTTCTCAGTTACCCAGTTTAAGATGTTTTGATATAGCAGCCAGAGTAGATTAACACAGGACAGCAAAGAGTTACATAGAGCCAAGCAAGTCTTGGATGGTCAAGTGAGAATTCCTTTGAGACTCGTATGGCACTGGAAGGGAAGCTTTACAAGAGTCTCTGGAGGAGAGTACCTTGAGAGATGAGCCTTTAGGGGTGAAGCACTTGAATGGCTTCTTGTCCTCGGACAGGCCATCTTCTGGCATCTTCTGGCGTTTCTCAGCAGCTTCTGCCCTTCTCCGTTCAATCTCTTCCTTTAGCCTCCTCTTCTCTTCCTGAGGCAGAGCAAATGCAGGCACATCAGAGTCTGCTTCAAGTGCTGTGAGCACGAGAGCATCAGGCAACAGACTCAACCCTGGCACGGATGTTGTGTATCTTCTGCGGTGTCCAGCACAGCAGGCCCGCTACCTGGATTTGCATTCTGGAAGGGCACTTTCTACCAGTGTGACCTTGGTCTTATCTGCTACCTGCCTCAGTATGCTCATTTATAAAGCAGAAAATCACAGCAGTCATCTAGTTTCATGACGACCAATTTAGAAAAATGTGCGGGAAATATTTAGATTCCCATTCTGCTTGACAAGTCTCCCTTGAAGGTGAAAGGTCACCGTCACAAGCTTATAAGGCACCTTCTACTTCTGAACATATAAATGAAGGCAAAGGCCCCCTCTTCCAGCTTCCAGGAAGACTTGTCAAGATGGAATCCTTTGTGCAAAAAGGGCTACAAATCTATGGTACCACGTCTGGCAGACAGCATGAGTTTGGCAAATTGAGATGACTTAGTGGTAGCCCATGACTCAGCTGAAGGCATCATTCTCGGCCTCACTGAAAGCTGGAGTTGGAAGAGCCACTGGAATAATTCAAACTTAGAGAAACTGTATAATACCCGTGTCAGAAAAACAAATCTATGAAAATCTTTTCACACATTTTGAGGGACTAGGAGCTTGAGGCCTGGAAAGTTCTAGGCTCAGGAGTTGGAAGAGCAGGGTCCTTACACTTATCCCTTCATGTATCCATCCAACAACTTAAAACAAGTCGTTCTAATGACTGGATTCCTGGTTTCTTTCCCCATAAAATCAGACTGTACCCCAGGATGAAAGGAAAAAAATACACTTTGTAAACCTTAGCAATCTAAGTGGAAGCTGATTTAACAAATTCTGAGGTCAAGTTTCCCTCCTTGTAACCTGACCTGTTCTGTGTTAAGATTGGAATAAATGCATCTGCAACAGTGCCAGGGCTTCCGTGACACAGGACCCTATGTTGGGTCCTGGTGTGTAGCAGTAAGCAAAGCAGACACCATCCTAGCTTCTGTGTATTCTAATCTTGGAGAAACGTTAGGGCCAGGGAGATGGCTCAGCAGTAAAGGTGTTTGTGATGGAAGCCTGGAGACCTGAAGATGATTCTTGGAACCCACATAAAATGGGAAAGGAGAAAATCAACTCCACAGAGCTGTCCTCTGACCATCACACACAGGTACACACACACACACACACATGTGCACATATCTTTCACACACAGAAAGTAGCAATAATAATATATCATATCTCTGAATACTTCAAATACTGGACATCATGAAACAGCTGTTTTTCTTTTCTTTCCCTTTTTGTTTTATTTTGTTTGCAGGTAGAGTTCCTCTGTGTAACCTAGGCTGGACTGGAACTTACTATAGAACCCAGACTGGCCTTAAACTCAAGATCCTACTGTTCCAGCCTTCCAGTGCCAGGATTCCAGGCACGAACCCGCCACATCCAGCCTGCTTCCTAGCTTGGCCCTGTGATAGGTGACAGACTTTTCATCTCTCTAAGATTTCCCATGGGTCTTTACTGAGAGGCTATCTAGGACAATAGGCTAAGTGGGAAAATGACACAGTCTCTCTGTGTGTGGTTTCTTCATCTAGAAAATAGAGACATGCGTACCCAAGGCTCAGAAACACGCTAGTACTTGCTAAGCTGATAATAAATGATTGTTATTATTATTATTGTGAGTCGGGGTCTTCTGTAACCCAGGCCAGTCTCAAACTTGATATGTAGTGAAAAAGAACAACCGTGAACTTCTGATTCTTCTCCACCCTGAGGACTGCAGGGGGGCTCCACCACGTGGGTATATGTACTGCTCTGGATTGAACCTAGGGCTTTCTTTGCGCATGCTGAGCAAGCAGTGTACTGACTGAGCTACCGCCCCACACTCAGAAGAGCAGCAGGGGACTTCTTTCAGGGGATTGTTCCTCTCTGGGCTACAAGGTCACCGGCCATGCGTTTAAGGACTTGGAAACATCTGGGTTTCCCGTGGCTGGGCCAGGCAACCCTTACCTCCTCTCTTGCTTTTCGGTCAGCCTCCTCCTGCTTCCTCTTCTGCTCCTCTTCCTCCAGGACCTTCCTTCTCTCTTCCCTCTTTTTCTTCAGCTCTTCCAGCTCCAGGGCTGCCTCCTGCTGCTTCTGTTTGAGTTTTTCGAACTCTTCGCTCTCCGTCTCCCCGCGGCGCCGGCGCAGCTCCTCGAGCCTCTTGCCGGCTTCCACTTGTGTGGCGCCTTCGGCTTCCTTGTCCCCACCGGCCCTGCCTCCTGAGCGGCTGGGGAGGAGGAAAGGAAAGGCGGTTTAGTTACCTGGTTCTGTCTTGCAGCCCTGGTTGGAAGGAGGGAGATGTCTGTCTGCCGAAACTACCCAGGCAACTGATCCCTACACCAGCGCTGGGGGTGGTTGTGTCTACATGGAACGTGAGGACTTTCGGAATGCCTCTATCAGGGTGAAGTAAAAATGTAGCATCTAATGTGGGGGAAGTATCCCGTACCTGTGCAACCCTGAGAATAATAATATTCATATATGATCCAGTCATGCCACTTGGCATATATGCAAAAGGATGGAAAGCCTAGTCTTGAGATGATTCAATGAAGGGACTTTGGCCAGCTCTAAAGACCTTTAGATTACATTCTTAAAGATAGCCACCAAGGCCTCTTCCCTTTTTTTGTCCACTTCCTCCTCTTGAGGCTATCACTGTATTAAGACTAGCAAGGAAAAGCCCCTTTGGCTTACCTAGTTCACATGCCCAATTAAAATATATCACTGCATCCTAGCCCATTCTAACACAGACCTTCCTTTTATCTTAAAAATTGAACCTAAAAGGTAATTTGCTGCTATCTTTCTGCCTGAGTCAGAAAGCAGCCACTTTAACTTTTCTTCCTCTATTAATAAAGAATCTCTGTGAAAATGGATGTTTGGGTGTGGTTTGTGCCTAATCTGAGGTCCGGGAGGGAGACTGCACTGTTCCCGGTCTCCTTTATTGAACAGTGTCATACACAAAGGCCAGGAGATAGAAGGAACCCTAAGCCCAATGTGGGATGAAGGGATTAGCATAATGTGGTACATCCTTACCATGGCATACATTCAGCCTTCCAAAGAAATACTTGCACACGCTGCAAGGGTGGATGGGCTTGAAAGTAGTATGCTCAATGAGACTAGTTATAAAGGACAAATGGCTCAAAATTCTACTTGTGTTAGGGATCTATAGTAACATCAAATTCAGGGAAGCAGAAAGGGAATGGTGGTCCTCTGAGGCATAGGAGGTGGCCAAGAAGGAGCTGTGTGTGAGTGCAGGACATTGAGAATACAGGTAACACTAGCAAACTATCGGGTTTGTTTTATTGGTTTTTGTTGTTGTTTTGTTTGGTTTTGTTTTTGGTTTTGTTTTTGGTTTTTGTTTTTGGTTTTGGTTTTGTTGTTTTTTTGGGTCTTTCTACAGCTGACCTCTAGCCCAAGCTCATAATCTTTCTTCTGTCTCAGCCTCATAAATGCTGGGATTACAGGAATTTGCCACTATCTGACCCTTATTTATTTATTTATTTATTTATTTATTTATTTATTTATTTATTTATTTATTTATTTATAGTTAAACTCAGTAAAGTATGTCATTTTGATAGAGCTTCTGGAAAAAATTTCTTAATGACTGTTATACTAACCTCTTACTCCAAGATGTATTTCTACTCTCTCTGACTCCAACACAGCTAGGTATCCTTTCTCAGGATTTAAAACTACTAAATTATCACTGATGTGGTGTAATTAGGCTAGTTATTGAAGGGGTCATTTGTTATACCTTATAAATTTTTCAAATGTATTATCTCATTTAATGGCCATAATAACTGGAGAGGTAGTGGTAGTCATAAAATTTCTATTTTTATGAACAAGATGAGAATGAACAATTTGTTCAAACTGCAGAAAGTAGTTGAGGGCTGCAGAGATAGCTCAATCAGCAAAGTGTTTGCCATGCAAACATGAGGACCTGAGTTCAATCCCCAGAAGCCACGTGCAAAAGCTGGGTGTGTTGTGAGGAGCAAGTTAGGCAGCCAGCCTGGAAAGCCAGCCCCGCCTACTCTCGAACAGTGAGAGACACTGCCTCAAAAACAAGATGGACGGGTGCTGAGCAACAGCAAAGCCTACTCTGTTTTCATTAGTGATGGCACACAAGCTCCATCTTCTAAGAACGGAAGGGCCTTGTGACAGGGGCTCTTTAACTGAGAGGTAGAGACGTAGAATGGCTTCTATTTAAATACATAACAGGTAGTGAGGTCATTACTAACTAGATCCTAACACATGAATCCCACACTTGACACCTTTGTCTAAGAAACAAATGAATCACCACTATTTAATATTTGTTCTATGTGATGGATGGCACAGTGCTCCAGCTGTGGAGCAAAAGAATAAATGAAACAAGGAATGGGCTCAAAATGTGCAATGCACAATATGATCTTACACACCTCATGTTTCTGAACACAGAGGTAGTTCAGAATATACTGTTACTTCTAAGACAATGTGTTTCAGGCTTCACGATAAGAAAAAATCAGTTTAGTAGATTTCTCTCAATATTTTAAAAAGTGAAAAAAAATTGGAAGTGTGCTGTGTAGAGAAAAATATAGTATTAGCCAGGTATGGTGTTACATGCCTATAATCCCAGCATTCAGGAGGCAGGCGGATCTCTGAGTTCAAGGTCATCCTGGTCTACAAACCAAGTCCAGGAGGAGCCAAGGCCACACAGAGAAACTCAGTCTCAAAAAGCCAAAAATAAAAATTAAAATTAAAAAATAAAAATAAATAAAAAATAAAAAGTACCATGTTTTGAAACAACTTGTTTTAGCTATAAACATGTCTGTGTGAGTTTTTGTGGGGTAGGATCACTACATAAAATGTGTTTGTTACAATTCTAAAGTATCAGCATATTTTACCTAGGTTCTTGATGGTTAAGGATGAACTCTCATTTTGAACTCAAAATGAGTGACTCCCCTGTAAGCAAAGGTCTTTGGATTTTTGGAAACTCGTTTGCTCTTTCTATGATCGGCATGTGTGGCTGAGGAAACATGCCCGTGGACTCTTCTCTGGGTCCACTAGGTGTCGCTCAGTCTTTAGTATAATCAGAGTGTCGCCTGGAGGAAGTCATCATGCAGAGGCACACCTCGAATCACTAAGCTGGCTTAGATTTACACAGCTGGGCACACCGTACTGTGCACGGTGCAAGACCAATTTAAAATACACATTTCTGATCACATTCACTTACGTGTATATAGTATGATCCTGTCTGTGTGTGTGTGTGTCTATCTTGAGTATTACATACATAGGAAAGTAACTGGAATACATGTTACTGGTGGCCAAATATTTTAAAAAAATTACTTCTAATCTTAAAAATAATGAATCGAGTCAACTTTCACCAAAACAGGAGCAAGACTTTGGCTATCCTGCCTCTGCTATACATGTTGGTAGGCTCCTAGCATCAGGGTGGATATATTAAAATAGCTTCCAGAAAGTTCTGTCTTGTCTTTGGGTTTCTTAAGTTTAAGGCAAATCAGACACCAGGCTTTTGCCCACGAAGAGCACAGCTTGCTTTCAGCTCAGCAGGTAGATAAGCATCTAACTAGAGGCTCTTACCATATTCCTCACTGTGTACATATATGGGATGTATCATTCTCTCCTTCTAGGGGCATCAACTCCTAACAGACACCAAAGCAGACTCTGGCAGATGAACAAAAATGAATTATATTGTAGTGACCTGTTACTCTCTCTCTCTCTGAGGGAAAGAAACACACACACACACACACACACACACACACACACCCCTAAAAATAGGAAAATAAAGGCAAGTGCCACTTTGGTTTCCTTACAAGTTTCCCGGGGGCTTTTAAAATCTTATGGTAAAGAGCTGTGAGTTGGTTTAACCTAATGTGCTCCAAGTTTTTGGGCCACAGAATAATGTGAGATTCATGAAACACTCATTTACAACCTTACAAAAATGAACTCTCAAAAATGATACCAAGATAGGGTCAAAAGAAGCTGTCTTGACCATTTAAAGTATGAATCAACTAATCTTACTCATAATATTTCTTAATGCACTGATACCACATAAGAATACTAGGTCAAAACATGAACACTAAGCATTATGTATATGTATGTATGTATGTATATGGTAAGCTGTGGTTGAACAATGGTTGCTGGTCTCCTGTTAGTGACAGTGAAACAGGACCTGCTTGACTGTGTGTCCTTAAGACAATGGCCAATGATGTTGAAACAGAAAAATGCTGTTTGATTAGTTCCCTTCTGTCTGGAGGCACATGGCAAGGAGACCTACTCTCCTTCCCACATATGAGAAGGCAGTGACTGTTAGTCACGACTTACCTGAAAGCATTCTCGGTTTGTTTAAGTTTGTGTGTCATGAATTCTCCATTCTGTGCCTTCACTTCTGTAAATCCTTTCTTGCGATCCAAGAAGCTCTTGACTTCTTCTTTGGGCTCTTTGTCCTTTTTAATCTTCTCATCTTTGATCTAACCAAGGATACATACAAAGAAATAACTATCAACATCTTCCTGGGTTTTGGTTGGTTATTACGAAGACCCTCGGCTCTTAAAGAACTCATTAGACTTGAGGTAGAGCAACTGTCCAGAACACAATGTAAAAATGAAATCAAGAACATTATTAGAGAGTAACCATGGCTCTTTAGTTTGTGAGCCAACACCTGGACCATAATTTTAGGAAGTCAAGATCCATTGCTGATCTCACTGGAGTTTTTATTTGGGAGAGCAGTACTGTTGTTATTTCTGGAAACCATCTAGTCCTGGGAACCCCACCAGGAAGAGCAGTTACAGGTGTGGTTTTGATGGAAGAGTGGCAGTGTGGCTTGGCCAAGTTTCTTCTTGGCTAAAGAGAGCATCGTTGACAAGGGCCTAATAAGGAAGAAATAAGAGAAAAGCCAGCAGGGTATCCAGATCCATCAATTCTGGGGAAAACCATTTAGGCTTTCCAGGCAAATTAGTAAGGTATCCCAAGGAGGCAACACATAACCTACTTAGGAGAAAGACTTAGAATCATGTTTGAAGCCACATAAACCACTAATGTTAGAAGGGGACAGGAACAGTTCTGGGGTACACACTGATTTCCACTGATAGGAAAGATTTAGACCTCCAGACGTGGTTTTGTGATCCTTGTGGAACACAGAGGCTGTGCAGAGGGGAAGCAGGAGCTCTGGTGTTTTGTGGTTGTTGTGTTGTAAATTTCTCATGATAGATGAGACAGACTATTTTAAAGTGGCTTTTGAGATGGGCAGAGTTCAATTTACTATCTCATCCATTCTAAAAACATGAACAGGAGAGAGTGATGTCCATTGTCCTTTTCAAGACAGTTGCAAAGAGCCAGTGCTCGGCAGGAACATTCGGAGGAGGAAAGGTAGATGATAAGAGCGCGGGGCTTTAGGCTCTCTAGAACTGCTTCCCTTTATCTGATCACCCACTGCTTTCCAGCCATTATTGACACCCTCTGAATACTTACTCCTAAAAGGCATGTTTTACAAGGTAGAACATGGTGTTATGATTACCTTTCATAGTCCTTTGCCGGATAATCTCCCTTAAATGGTATTAAATCACCCTGGAATATCACCAATAATACTCTAGTTAGTTAAGACTTTGATTTTCCTCCAAGGCGGGGTATAGCTTGGTGTCCCTTGGTGATGCTAAAGAGGGGGCTGTAATGCTGCTGCTATATCCTCTCTGGGAGATTTGTCTGCAACTCAGGAGGCTGGTTGATGCTAGGGCTATTAACAACCAAGTTTCTCTGGGACACTCATCAAGACTTAGCTGGAAAAAATGACCTGTTTCCAGATTCCACCTTGATACTGTCCTCTTGACCCCTGGGTTGGGTATGAGCAAAGAGACAGAAGCTCAAGCCCTGTATAACTCATGCCCTGTATAACAGGGAGATCATGATGGCTTGGTGGCTGTCCTTACTCCCTAGAACATATCAGTATTCACTGAATAGGCAGGAGGAAACAATATAGTTTCCTGTAGGCCTGTCACTATTGGATAGAGCCCCAAAAGCCATGGGCTAGAGTTCACATCCTGGTTAATATGTATCTGGAAATACAAATATAGAGGTAAAGGGAAATATTTCCAGGGTACCCATGAAACAAATTCTGAGTCATCTTGTGATTTATGGTGGCAACTGCGGAGTTAAATTTATTTTTAACTCATTTCTTCTCTTACCAAAGTCAGAAATACTTCCATTTCCCCAAAAGATATTATCAAATTTACTGGCAAAAAAAAAAATTACTTAAAATAGATTTGTAAAAGAATAGATGTCTGTGAGATCAGCCTCCCACTCTACTTGTTGTGAAGAGTTATAAGGTGGGCAGTCTACTCATATTCTCAGGGGAAAACGTTCTTAGAAACATTCTTAGTGTAACAATGACGACTTGAGATTGACTGAAAATTATTTTCTCCTGAGAAATGAATGAAACAGCTCCACAGGGTCTTTAAATTTTAAAGAATACAGTGGATTAGATTTTATGGCAAGTCTATGGCAAGCCCACTTAGCAGGAGGAAAGATGAGCATGCTGGGGTGTGGGAAGGCATGACATTAAGCTAGAGACCATTCAAAAAGTCCACGGGAGCAGGTGACCCCTCCTGAGACAGGAGTCGCCGTGTCATGCTGCTCTGCATGATAAAGTTGCAGAAGAGCAACAAGAGTCTGGCGTCAGTGCTGGCTTCCACAGTTAGCAGACCTTTGTAAGCTTCAGATCCCTACGTCCTCATCTGGTTCCCTGTTCTACCCCATGAATGTCCTTCTGGCATCTTGCTCCTGAAATATGTTCCTGACAATGCAGACCTTCAGCAGAGAGCTTAGACTCCGGCTTAAAGCCACCGAATCATTGTTTAACCAAATCCTGGACGCATCGGCACGCTAAGGACATGTTGCATGTCCTTAGCATGATCAGGTTCAAAGTCGTAAGACACTCTGCTAGAAATTGTTTTTGTTGTTGTTGTTGTTAAAAGTCAAGAAAAAAATAGATAGGGAGTGAAGAACTAAAAGGAGACAGCTTAAAATTAAGGAGGAGAGACAGAAAACTTATTTATGTCTCAAGGTTGGCGATCATCTGCACCCCATGGCTGCCACAGAGTTCAGCTGCAGTGGAGGAAGGCAGGGGGTTTGCTTATTTGTTTGTGTTTTAAAGCACTGGAGGGACTTTGGGAAATGTTTTCTCTTAAAGGCCAGTGGAATGTTTGTTTACTCGTGGTTGCCCTTGCCTGCCTATGTTGTGTGGATCCCTGCCAGGAGAGGTTCCTTCTGTTTGCTTTTATGTGACCAAAAAAAAGAAGAAAAAAAAAGGGGAAAGAAAGAAAAGAACAGAGAGTATTTAAAATGACTGACTCATGCAGAATGATTTAAGGTTGCCTACAGAACACACCAATCCCGCTGGTTGAGAAGGGAGAACTCTGTCCATTCAGGCAGCAGTTTGTCTATACAGCGTTAAAGTGTTAAAAGTGATCTTCTGGAAAGCCTGACTGGGGGACTAAAAATGAGGCCAGAAGTTATGAGAGCTGGAATGTGCTGTGGGGCAAACTGGGGAAGGGATAATGGCAGGCTTGACACCAGCTGCTCCCGGACTAACTGATACCGCAGACTTTGCCTTATCTGAAAAGAAGCAGATGGATGACTGGGATGAGCCTCTCCTGACTCAGACGCCATGCATGCGTAGGTGTGGGATGCTTTGGCCGTGAATGGTAAGTCATTATCTGGGAGAAATGAGTTAACTTTCACAGCACCAGCGGGGCTTCCTACAGCCTCCCTTCCGTGCACTTTATCCCTGAGCTGCAAATCCCACGCTTTCTGCCCATGTAGGACACAACTATTACAGTTTCGCTCTAAGAGTTTCCGGGTCATCAACATTTACACTCTCTCTCCTTCAGAAAGCCAATGCTTGTGTTCAAACCACAAGTTCTATTAGAAGCAGAGAGGAACATAAGTCTTAAAGTGAAGATACAGGGTCTTACTTCTTATGTGAATATTACAATCCCACCTAAGAAAACCACCCACCAGCTCCTCACTATGGCCATCTATTTTCTACCCGTGGAATCTTCTTTAGTTCTGGATTTTCTTTTTTTTAATTATTTTTATTCCACATACAAAAGCCTAAATGTATGTCTGCGTGAGGGTGTCAGATCTTCTGGAATTGGAGTTACAGACAGTTGTGAGCTGCCATGCAGGTGCTGGGAATTGAACCGGGGCCACCAGAAGAGTAGCCTGTGCTACTCCTAACTACTGAGCCATCTCTCCAGCTTAATGGATGCTCGAACAGAGAACCGTAGCAAGAATCCATTGGTCCACTATCCAGTGGCTACAATTCCTTTCATCAGTCTCTTGGGCAACATAGTTCAGGCATTTCTATGTCTGGTGGTTCTGTTTTACCACACCTAATTACTTGAACTTACTGGGGATAACATGGCAATCTGTAGTGTCCCTTGAGGCTAGCACAGGCAGGATGGCTAGGATAAGGTGGGGCTTCCTGCCATGGCATTATATACTGGAGTGCTATGGCACTGGGTGTAGAGATGCATCATTTACTTACCTACAAGCACCCTGGCACCTGCTCCCCCATGTGTGAGCCTCGTAAATGCTACGCAGAGGATTTGGCCAAACTTTTCTTTTTGAAAACCGTGTATCATCTTTGGCTCACCAAATTTTCTACTGTGATTTAGGCTGGGGAGGGTGCTTTTTCTTGAAAAAAATTAAAGCATTAATCAAAGCCAGCTGGAAATATATCTCATGATTGAAATGCAAGCAGAGAAGGGCTCCCAGAAACCAAAGTCACACTGTAGAAGCAGGAAGCAGGCACGGCTGAGGAGCAGGGCTGGCCAAGTTCTTGACTATGACACACACAGAGAGAGACAATTGGAATGAGAATGCTTTACCACTGCCTACATGCCCTGAGATGCTTTCAATTCCATTTTTCTTTTTTTTAAACTATGGATTATCAAGTATATGTGTGAGTGTGGTATATGGGTGTGTATGAATTTGTCTGCACAGGTGTGTGTATGTATGTGTGTACATGTCGCTGTATTAGTATGTATGAATGTGTATTTACAAGTGTACACACGTGCATGGGTGCGAGGTACAGGTTGATCTTAGGTGTTGTCTGTTGCTCTCTACCTTCATTTTTTTTCTACCTTAATTTTTAAGAAAAGGCCTTCTGATGGATCTACAGCTCACTGCTAGGCTAGAGTGGCTGCCAGTGCATCTCTGGGCCCCCTAGAGGTCCTTCTGTTTTTGCTTCCCAAAGCTGGAATTGCAGACACTCCCCTACACCGTGCCCAGCTTTTTCTGTGGGTGATGCGGCCCGAAATCAAGTCCTCCCGCTCGAATGACCAGCGCCTTACCCACTGGGCCATGTCCCCAGCCTGATTAATTAGTTCCGAAACACTCTACATTCTCTCATCATTCAATAACTCATGAACCATGGTCTGAAAAGCACAGGAGAGGGGTTGCAATTCCTAGATTAGAACCAGGAATGCTGCTTTGTGTGTGGCTGTAGGATATGATTGTTCTCAATGATATTTACCTCTTCCTTTTTGAAGGCAGGCTTGTTATCTTGGGCCTTTGGTCTTTGAGCTTGCCCTTTAGCTCCTCTTTCCTCTTCCCTTTCCTTTTCAAAAATGATAAAGGTAAATGCAAGCCCTTTCTAGCTTGCAGGAGTGAGCAGGTGCTCGGATCACTCAGAGTGATGTCTCTGTGGCTGTCACAGTGCCATACACAGGCCCTTTGGTGCCAGTGGTACGTGATGCTAGTGGTCGTGTCAGTAGGTATGATACATCCTACCCTATTTTCTTTCTCCCGTGCCTCAAATGTGTTCACTGAAATCTAGCAAGATAGGATGTCCTGCTCATGACTTTCTTAATCACAGCCATGTGCACGAGGCTTGGTACAGAAGCAGGGGTGAAAAACAACTTCAGCCAATGCGGTGATGGAGGGTTCACTCTGGAGAGGTGAACGTGTAAGCATTCCTATTTCCTTTTACAGCTCTTAGAAAGGGTTTCTAATGCAGCCTTGCAGATAGAGAAAAACAAACAAACCACAAAGCATTTATATGTTACACTTCCTCCCCAACCACTACTTCTGTCTATCCTTGAGCCACATAAACCGTGCTAACCCTCACAGCCAAAAAGAGCAAACTGCATGCTCTTAACTGTCCACTAAGCATTAACTGGTACTACCCCAGACGAATGGTTTCCTGCAAGTCTACATTAAACCCAGGTCTACATGATGGCAAGTCAGGCTTTCGAAGGTTTTGGGTTGTTTTTTGTTTTGTTTCTTTTGGTTGTTGTTGTTTTTGGTTGGGTCGGGGTCTAACAGTCTCTTTTTCAAAGGATTTATATTTTTATCTTCCAAGACTAAATGTCTGAACTTAATTCATTTCAACTCCCCACCCCTAATTTTAAAATTAAAAATAATATTTTACTATCAAGCACCAGAATGAGGTGAGAAGTATATGCCTCTTGCCTCATGTTCACCCAGGGAAGATGTCAGAAAAACAGAGTTCAGATGCAGATGCAGAAAGACACTGACAAAGCCCCACCGCATTCAGGATCATTAGGTTAGTTCATTTTTTTTTAAACCATAACACCCAAACACAGAGCAATTAATTTATCTCTGGTTGTCCCATTAATTTGGTTGATTGCATACTTAGCTATGGTTCAACTGTTTTGTGCTTGGGTATTGCTATGGCTTGGAAAAAAGGAGCAGCTTGCCAAACAACCAAGCACGTGAGGCGATGTGCACGGGCCTTAGCTCCCAGTTTGGTGTGCATCCCATTTCTCATGAGTCACAGGCATCACACAGTAGGTGCACAGTGCTTACTGTACCTGCTCCTTTGGGACAGCTGTCTGAAGTCTGTCTTCTTGCTCTTTCCTTTCATTCACCCCTTTCCTGTCTGTCTTCTTAGCTCCCTTGTCCCCCTTGTCCTTTGCTTCTTGCTTCTCACTCCTTTGCTTCTCTAGCTGCTTTCTTTGCTTTTGCTCCTCTAGCCTGGCCTTCTCCTCTTCTTCTGCCTTAGCCTTCTGTTGCTCCTCAACCATTCTTCTCTGTTCCTCCTCAATCCTTGCCCGCTCCTCTGCCTCCCTCCTTTCCCTTTCTTCTGCAGCTGCCCTTTGCTCAGCTTCGATCCTTGCCTGTTCCTCTGCTAGCTTCCTATCTTGCTCAGCCTTGAGTCTTTCTTGTTCTTCTGCTTCCAACCTCAGCCTCTCTGCCTCAGCTCTCTCTCTTTCTTCTTCCTCCATCCTTTTTCGATGGGCTATCTCCTCTGTGTCTTCTTCCCTCTCCCCCTCTCCTTTAGACTCTTCTGCACTGACTTGCCCATTTTCCAATACCATTACCACAGCTTCCTCTTGGATTTCTGGTGTTTTCTCTTCTACCATCTCCTCTACCTGATTTTCGCCACGGCTCCCTCCCTTCAGCTTCTCCTCTTCCTCCTCCTCCTCCTTTTCTTCTTTCTTTTTGTCTTCAGCATCTTCATAGTTGTTCTTCTGGTAGGACCTGATGACTACTTCTGTTTCTTCCACCTCATACCACCCTGGGCGACTCTCTCTTTTTTCTTCCTTCTCTAGTGTCTCATTTTCTGCCATGTCATTTTGCACCCTTCTGCTTGAGATTGACAGACTGGCATCTGTTATGGTCGGGTCAAACTCCTTCTGACGCTCTAAGGCTTCTTGAAGACGTTTTTGACGTCTTTCTTCTCGCCTAGCCAGGCGCTCCAGTAACGCAGCCTCCTCATCGCCTTCTACCTGAGTGTTTGTAGTGGCTGGCTTAGACTCTTCATCAGGGACACTGCACAAGAGAAGGAATAACACCAAAGACAGCTTGATGGTTAATCAATCGTATAAAGCCACCTGCAGCCAGAGCAGGTGCCAGTGGTGTCTGGCACACTTGCCCCTGGAAGTTAGCACTCTCTGCTTCCTCACCTGGCTTCCAGCTGAGCCTAGCCAAATCTTAGCTCTTGGACTCTCTCAGCCACTGTATCTCCTCAACTTGCTGTGGAAACTCTGAGTATGGCATCCAACAAAAGCTTTGGCCTTATAAACACTTTGGCCTTCCTCTGTTTTGAAGGCTAATTCTACAGGTAAGGCTCTTACTGGAGCTAAGTCACAGACAGCCACCGTGGCCACTTATGCTGAAAAGTAACTTTCACCTGGTTGCCTCCTCTCCCAATCTCACTTACCTACATCCCTGCCATTGTTTCTTGGGATTACCTTACAAGTAAACAACTTGTGCTTAAAGCCTGATTTCAGCACCTGTGCCACTCCGGATCCCGACTATGACAAGGATCAAATCAGAATAACGAGTGAATTCTGTGTCATAGTTTCATATTTGTGCCACTGAGTCATTCCTGATCTCAGGTAGACTTGAGGTACTTAGGAAACAGTATGTATAGCATGGAGCTTCTATACTATGCCAGCAATCTTCACTTTGGAGACATTTAAGTGTCCTCCACAATTCATGGGGTGATGACTGTCAGTCCAGGATGGCATTTCCTTACCCTCTGCCCTTCCTCATACCTAAACAGGGCCAGTTAATCAATGAAATGTAAGCATAAATGATGTGTCCAGGACAAAGCAATTGAATAGGTATGTACTCTCTATGCTTGCCAGCTCTGCTGGTGTGTGGGCTCTGGATCATTGGGGGTCGATAGAGCCATGGGGGAAAGAAAGACAGGAGGATCCCTGAGGCTCACTGATGAGCCAGTCTGGCTGGATAAGTGAACTCCAAGTTCAGGGAGAGACCGTGTCTTAAAGAATGGTGGAGAGCCGGGTGTAGCGGCATACACCTTTAATCCCAGCATGGAAGGCAGAGGCAGATGGATCTCTGTGAGTTTGAGGCCAGCCTGGTCTACAAAGCAAGTTCCAGGGTAGCCAGGAATACACAGTGAGACCCCTGACCAAAAAAAAAAAAAAAAAAAAAAGACAAAATAAAATAAGATAAAAATAAGACAGAGAGCACCTTATCTGGTACACAAAAATATCCAGAGTGCACTAGTATACTGTGTTAAAATACTAAAATTGTCATAGCAACAATGTTACTAGACGATCTAACTTCTTTGTACAGATTTCCAAGAATAAGGGTTTTTTTTCTTATTCTTTTCCCCGATGGGTAAGGACTGGCTAATCAACATTTATTTTTAAAAGAGGAAAACCCAAACTGTAGCATGTCTATCATTGCACTCTTCCAGAGTACTGGACACTGCCCAGACCAAGGGCGTAGGCCCCTTCTGGCTAGAATTAGCAGTCATGTGATACCAGAACTGTGACCAGAGCTGGAAGCATACGTCTCAAAATGTTTAGAAACTCCATCAAATTTCATGGTTCATACCAAACTTGGCTCTTCTGATGTTCAAGTTCACTTGGTTTTGGAAAAACACATTTCATATTAAACAACAAAATATGGCAGAGGAAAGCCTCACTTTCAAGGCTTTTTGGCCTCTGCTGTCGCTGCAGGACACTGTCGATGTGAATTAGCCTCATCCAGATTACATATGCACAGAAACACAAAGAACTGGGGTCAGTGGAGAAGGCCTATGCATGGGACACTCAGAGCAACTGACTTCTAATGTTTTGAAAACATCCTACAAATTCCAAAGAGCTGTCAGACAGAAGTACTGTTAAGAAATCAACAGACTCTACTGAGCCTTTCTTTGATTTTTTAAAAAAAATAGGTTGTAGGTAACAGTCATCAGTAGATATTAAATGCCAGTTAGAGCTGGTTAGTCCCCCAAAGACTCTACACTTGTAGATAATTAATACGCCTGCAAGAAATCACATGTTCAAACCTGAATATATTTTTCTTAATTTTTTTTGTTACAGGGTCTCATGTAGCCCAGGTTAGCCTTGCACTCACTAAAAAGCCAACGTTGACCATGAACTCCTGATCCTCTTGCTTCCACTTCTTGACTGCTAGGATTATAAGCATGTACCATCATGCTTGGCAAAAGAATTTTTAAATTTAGGTAAGCTCATAAAACAGCTAATAATAAAATTAAAGCAGAAATGATATGTAAGTCTGACCTATGTATGTGTTGCTGAAGTTGCTGATGGGACAAGGCTCAAACCCAAGACCTCTGTGCCAGACCCACACAGAGCACTGTTTTCCCGGTCCGGAAGTAAGATTTTCAGAAGCAGAAACTAATGATCAGTTGTAACTTTTAAAACCATCGTTGAACACTCATTAATAACTGGATTCAGGAACGGCCTCAAAATGTCACAAAAAAAAATGATTTTTTTCCCCTCTCTTCAGCTTAAGAATAAAAAAGGCAACAAGTGGCCATGTTGTCCCCTTTCCGTGAGACTCTGCCTAGAATGCACTGTACAGAGTGCTTGTTATGTGCAAGGCACTGGGGGTCTTACAGGGACTCTTATCTCTGCAGCTGAGCAGTGTCCTTCAAAGGGAGCTGTGGTTATACTTTTTAAACTGAAGGACAGTTTGCCAAGCTGGGATTCAAGGCCAGTGAGTGAAACCCAGTGATCACATCTGCTACTCCATGCCTCTCGGCTGGGGACTGATTGCCAAGGACCAAGGTTTCTGTCTTCTACATAAGCATTACATTTCTTATTAAACTTGTCTTATGTGTCAGCATTTGCAAGGTCGCCCTAGAAAATGAGCTGATCAAGTCAATAGAGCTACTAACAGCCTCCTCTCACTAAAACCCATCAGCCAATAGTGGCTGAGTTGGTCTGAGAGGGGAACAGTCTGCTAGCGAGTTCCATTCAACTGTGCAGCAGAAGATACAACCCAGAGACGCCCAGTGTGAGGAGGACGGTACCTGTTCTGAGCATGGATCTCCACCTGCTCTGTCACCTGTCCCAAGGACTCTTCCTCTTGCTTCTGCCGCAGCCTTTCCTGCCGGGCTCGGCGGCGCCGTTCCCTGGCAGCCTCTTCTTCATCATCATCGTTCCTCTGATAGGCAATTCTGCAACATCATAAAGACAGGCTCCTGAGCACCCAGCTGACAAGTGTTGTCATCGATGTGCCGGCCAAACAGCCTGGAATGACTATTAATGACCCAGGATTCTAAAAGGATGGTTCATTTTCCCAAGTTTGGAGACCCAACCAATGTGTTTTCAGACTTTTTAAGTATTTGAAAAGCATTAATCCACTGACTCAGGGGATAACTTACATTGATCAAATAAACCAGAACATCTACACCAAAGAAGGCTGCCTTTGGAGACTATGGGTTAGCATATTTGGATTCCTGAGCTGAGCAGATTTTCACATACAAGATTTAGAAAGGGAAATGGCAAGTATTGAACCCAAATAATCAAGACATGTATTAAAAATACATTGCGTGAACTAGAGGCAGCTCTGACCCAAAGACCAGAAGAGAATCCAGTCACACCTCTAAACCAAGACTCTGGTGCTAATAAGCCAAAGTTGTTCACCAAAATTGAGAACACCAGTTATCTTCTTCCGTCAGGTTTTGTTTTCCACTTCGGTTACTTTATGATAGGTTGTGTGTGTGTGTGTGTGTGTGTGTGTGTGATCATTGACCATTGATAGGTGGCTTCAAAGAATGTGCATTGTGAGAGTGTCAGCTACCTCAAAGCACCCATCTTTGATACAAATACAAAACATGTATTAGTATCCTGCCACCCATGTGCTGTGCTCTTTGTGTATGTGTGTGTGCCTGTATGTGTGGTCATGCTTGAGTCCCTGAGGGGATATCAGGAGTCTTCCTTGAGGGATTTCCACCTTATTCATTGAAGCAGGGTCTCTTAGTTGAACCTAAAATTCGACTATATGGCCAGCTAGCTAATCTGCTTCAGGCTGGAATTACAGGTGAGTCTCCATGCCAACCTACACTTATGTAGGATTTGAACTCCTGTTCTCATCCTTATGTGGTGGGAGCTTTAACCACTGAGCAATCTCCACAACCAAAGCAAGAGCTACCCCTCGTGAGCACACACTTTTAAGTTGTATGTAACCACAAAGGTAAATTCAATTTCAAATTAAAGCAAACAAAATATCAGAGCCACCTGCAACACTCAATCATATATGACTGATAGGAGTTTGCTCACGTTAGACTGACAAACCAGGAATGCACAGGCTTAGATCAGTGCTTTTATCTGTGTCATCTTTTTAACTTCAATAATACTATGAATGTTAAAAATTCTAAAGTATAGTCCATTTTCCTTTTGTTGCTTCAGAAAATCTGACTTCCTACTTACTAAAATCTGCTAGTGTGTCAAATGTCAATATAAATACTGCCACTCTATGTATGTGTGTGTATTCTATCTAGATATCTATTATATATTCTATTAAACTGAATTGTAATTTCCCACAAATATGGAGGGGAAAATAGCATGGTAAAATTAACATATAAGAAGATTAACAGTAAAAAAGGTGGGTTCTCAGAATGGATCTTTAGGACTACTTAGCCCTTTGATCAAATTGTTGTAAGTTTCTTTGTCCCTAAGTGCATGGCAATTAAATAGAAATTCTGGCTGTGTTGAGTTAGAGCGAGGTAGCGTGTGTGCACAGCCTTGCAAGGGAATTTGAGTTTGGTTCTAGACATGACACAGTACAAATGCTCCCTTCTGATCCAGCTTGCGGGAGAAAGCCCTTCCCGGTGGTTTGGCTTAGACCTTTGGACTCTTGGCCTAGAATTTCTTTGGCTCATTTCTCAGCACACTGCTCTAACCACTGCAGGGAGAACTAGTCCTTAAGAGCTGCTGCTCAAGCTGATGGAACAGGAATACTTTATTTGGTCTCTCCATCTCCAGCTCACCCATGCTAGCACGTCTGTTTTGGAGCCTTCTTCCAAGACAGTGGGAGACATGAATGGTACATGTGGGGCACCCACATGCTAAAAGCAAAACTCTCCCTCCGTCAAGCAATCAAGTTTAAGCTGGTGTTTCCCAATATGTTTGAGCTGTCTTGTCTTCCTCCTCCCACCTACTCTGCAAGCTTCATGGGTGCTGACTGCATTTGGCTGGGAGCAAAACTAGCTTTGCTGCCATGGCCGCGTCACAGCCTGCCTTCCTTCCTCTTGGATCTCTCACTGGAGGAGCAACTGAGCAAATGTAGCATCTCTGTGTCACTCCTCACTCCTCCCACTTCCTGTAACTTAAAATCTGCGGGCAGCCCACTGGCTCTTCTAGGATGCATTTACTAGAGGCTGCTCAGGAATGATCTTTGACTGTTACTAAAAAAATGAGGAATTAAACTTATTTACCAAGTTAAACCAACAACGAAAGAACTGCCATGGTTTACTGTTGTTTTCAGTCCTAATGGCCCCAGTTTCTGGATGATGATCATATCAGGTGAAATCGATGATGATACTGGGAAAATCATTTTCTACCCAAGAATAAGCGCTGTGTTACAGTCCTCAGCACCATGTAAATGCTAGCGGATGTGGCAGGACTGAAACTCGGGGAAGAGAGACTGGGAAATGGCCAGAGCAAGCTACCTAGTCTAGCCGAATCAGTGAGCTCTAAGTTCATCTCAGAGACCCTAGCTCAGTCTAAAAGGGGAAGAGTGATTGAAGAAGACACTGAACATGGAAACTTTAGTCTCCTTGCACACACATGAACACACTCAGAACCACACATACACACTACAAACACACATGAACACACTTAGAAACACACACACACACACACACACACACACACACACACACAGAGCCAAGAAAAGAACCTATCAGTTGACTTTATAAGTAAAACTGTGTGGATGCCAAACTCTTCAACCATCAGACTCCTACACTGGCCCCAGAGAGTCAAGCAATTCATGGATCTAAAAAAGCAGTCTATCCTTTGTACTTCCTCCAGGCATTTTTTTCTTTTCTTTTTTTTTTCCTTTTTTCTTTGTTTTATGAGACAGATTCTCACTATGTAACTACGCTGTCCTGGAACTCACTTTGTAGAGCAGGCTGGCCTCAAACTCACAGAGATCCACGCGCCTCTGCCTCCTGAGTGCTGGGATTAAAGGTGAGCCACTGGACCCGGCTAGGATTTTTTCTTATTGAAACAAAAAATCCTCAGTGGCTTGCTGTTCTGATACTGAAAGTAATGGACTCTTGCTAGGTTTCAAAACTAGACAATTACCTAATGTATAAAGACAAACGTGAGACTTAGAATCATTCCAACTACCTCTGACATGGTGCAAATATAACGTATGTTCCTAGGCATAGAGAGATATACATTTTTAATAAAGTGGGGTCATGTTATATGCATTATTTCAGGGACAGTTCCTTTAATTAAACTTATTCATGGCTACATTTTTAACACACCAACAAACTACATCAATGGAAACTGTATTTTATATCTACATATACCAGATGGTAATTATGCAGATATTCTATAATCTACTATTTCTCCTGCTGGATGTTAATATGTTTTTCCCAACTTCTTGCCCCTAAAAGCAGTAGTGCAAAGACTTCAAAACTTCTCAGAAGTTCTGTGTTTATGAAGCTGAGGAATGCTTTCTTTGGAGGCTTGTGATGCACTGATAAACTGGCCTCCAGGAGGTAGTAGAGCTTGGATGATATGTGGGCATACCCACTTCACCATCACACAGAATCTGTCCAAGACAGCCCAGGAAACAGGCTCCTTCCCGTGTCCCAGGGTCCTTGCTGCATCTGCCATCACAGTAGCTCTGGTCTACACTGAAGACAGAATATTTGCATCTCTGATTTTCCACACGCTGGCCTTAACCTTCTTTGAAATGCTGCTAACATTTCTAACAAAATTCCTATCTAACCAGATGGCCAGAGATGCATAACAACCCATTTTCACGTTCATGAAATCTCAGCAGATTCCTGTATTAACCAACCCACTTGTGTTCAAGGCTTGCAACCACCTTTTTCAGACCATTCAGGAGCCACATGGGATTCTGCGGCCCTCTGAACCAACGGAAAAGGACTCAACTACATTATATACAGTTTTAATCAAAAGCATTTCATTGTGATTTAAAAAAAACAAACAAACTGGTAACCACCAAGTCTTCTAAGCAACACTGTATTAAATAAGATAATTGGGGGTCCAGGAGCTCCGGAGCCATGCTGGCTGTAGAGAGGGAGTGCTCTGCTTTATTTCTTGACAACTGCCTTTGCTCACCTCTTGTCGAAAGCACCTGGAGATGTGATCGACCTTAGCAGTTAAAGGTCACTGTTGTCAAGAGCAGAATGACTCAGCAGATATATGGGACAAAGGGAATCTATCATGTACTCACATATAATACTTACAACGATCCCCAAAGTCCACAACAATGGCATGGGATCTGACCTGTCCATGGCATAAAAAAGGAAAGAGCTGATGTTTCTTCCAGTCTTAGAACTACTGCTTAAAGGCTCTGGTGACTTGATAAGGAAATTCATCATGTAATACAATTTAAAAATGTGGCACAGAGCTAAACAGAGAATTCTCAATGAGGAATATCGAATGTCAGAGAATCACTTAAAGAAATGTTCAACATTCTTAGTCATCTAGGAAGTGCAAATCAAAATGACCCTGAGATTCAGCCTCACACCCATCAGAATGGCTAAGATCAAAAACTCAAGTGACAACACATGCTGGAGAGGATGTGGAGAAAGGGGAATTGCTGGTGGGAATGTAAACTTGTACAACCACTTTGGAAATCAGTCTGGTGCTTTATCAGACAATTAGGAATAGTGCTACCTCAAGATCCAGCTATACCACTCCTTGGCATATATCCAAAAGAGGCTCTAGTACACAACAAGGACATTTGCTCAACCATGTTCACAGCAGTTTTATTTGTAATAGCCAGAATCTGGAAACAACCAGATGTCCATCAATGGAGGAATGGATACAGAAATTGTGGTGCATTTACACAATGGAATACTACTCAGCAATTAAAAACAAGGAAATAATGGAATTTGCAGGCAAATGGATGGAACTAGAAAAGATTATACTGAGTGAGGTAACCCAGAAGCAGAAAGACACACATGGTATAGACTCACTTATAAGTGGATATTAGTTATAATACAGGCTAAACATACTAAAACCTAAAGAAGCTAAACAACAAGGAGGACCCAAGGGAAGATGCTTAATCCTCACTCAGAACAGCAAACAGGATAGATACTGGAAGTAGGAGAAGACAGGGAACAGGACAGGAACCTTCCACAGGGGTCCTCTGAAAGACTCTACCCAGCAGGTTATTGAAGCAGATGCTGGGACTCATAGCCAAACTTTGGGCAGAGTGCAGGGAATTTTATGGAAGAAGGGGGAGATAGGAAAACCTGGAAGGGACAGGAGCTCCACAAAGAGACCAACAGAGCCAAAAAAATCTGGGCTTAGGGGGTCCTGCAGAAACTGATGAATCAGCCAAGGGCCAGGCATGGGGATAACCTAGACCCCCTGCTCAGATGTAGTCCATGAGTAGCTCAGTCTCCATGGGGGTTCCCTAGTAAGCTGAGCTCTCTGGCATGAACTCAGTGGTCTGTTCTTTGATCACTTCCTCTGGTGAGGTGGCCTAACTAGGCCCCAGAGAAAGAGATCTAGACAGTCCTGATGGGACTAGGGTCAGATAGTAGGGTAAGAGGTCCTCCCCTATCAGTGGATTAGGGGAAGGGGATAGGGGGAGAAAAGGGAGGAAGGGGAGGCCAGGAGGAGCTGAGGGAGGGGGCTACAGCCAGGGTACATAGTGAATAAATTATAATAAATAATAATAATAAAGAAAAAAATGAAAAAGTCAGATCTACATGCCAGGAAAACTCTTCCTTAGTGCCTCTGCTGTTCCAAGAAAACTAGCTTACGTCTGCAACACCAGACCTCTGCTGCCTCTGCGCACGAGCATGTTAAATTCTAGTCCTTTCAGATGGAAAAGTTTAAGTAAATAAAAGCATTTCAAACATGACAAACAAGGAAATCACTGAGGATTCAGTTTCTTTGTATCGGTCTGTTAAGGGCTAACTATGCACCAGATGAGAGAAAGGAAGCCCAGATGTGTTTGCAGAAACACACTCTTTGTCTCTTGCTTCTATTTTGCCTCTTTCCATATCCACCATTGACTACTGCTCATGATTTGTACAACACTAAGGAGACTCACCACACAATCTAAAGGACAGTCTGGACACAGTGGTGCACAACTGTGCTCCCAGGTATTTGGAACGCTAGGGTGGGATTATACAGTCAAAGCCAGCCCAGGAAACTAGTTAGGATGTTGTCTCAAGAACTGACGAAATATGGTGGGGATGTGGATCAGTGGTAGAGTGCTTGACCTAGTGTATGCAAGGCTCTAAGTTTAACTCCTAGGACTACACCACCACCACAACAACAACCCTCAAGGAAACAAAGAAGTGAAGACAGAGAAGAAGGGAGGAAGGAAGGAAAGGGAAAAAGTAAGAAATTGTATCTATAGTATGTTTTTTGTTTGTTTGTTTTTTCCAAGACAGGGTTTTTCTGTATAGCCTTGGCTGTTCTGGACTCACTCTATAGATCAGTCTGTCCTTGAACTCACAGAGATCTGCCTGCCTCTGTCTCCCTGAGTGCTGGGATTACAGCCGTGTGCCAACACCCGAGTTTACAGTATGTTTTTTTAAATCTTCTTATTTATTTATTTATTTATTTATTTATTTATTTATTTATTTATTTATTTATTTA